>NW_027180851.1:0-25000 GCF_040956055.1 Brachionichthys hirsutus | reverse complement strand
GCTGCCTTCTTGGTCCATCTAATCAGTCGTGTGCATTTGCACTCCTACTTTTCGCTAATGTAATCAGACTCAGGCAGGGCTACAGTAGCCTTTTAGCCCCTTCTATCCAATCTGAATTGCTAATCTGCTTCAACGTTCATATGACCTTTGTGAAAGCGCAGCACCTCAGGCCTGCAGCACAAACCTGCGCTCCTCCAGGAATCACTCTGCAGGACAATAAGAAGACGCCAGACTGCCTGAAACAAGAATTACTGCCTTTCACTCGTATCTTTCTCATTCCTCTCACCTCAGACCACTCTGCGCCACTAAATTCTCAATCCACAGTTTGAACAACTGCTCAGGGCTTCGGTTCAAACAGCTTGATCTTTGTGCATGCTCTAGCCGTGTGCTGTTGTTGTGAGGAGAGAATAATGGAAGATGTGAGGTAAGATTAAGAAGTTAATTTACAGACAAGGAGGAAACGTATCGACATAAAGCATAACTAGTCTAATAATGTTTATGGCCGGATGTAAACAGTTGTTGTTGTTATCATTCAAAGCGGCGAGTGAAGCTAATGATGATGCAGCTGATATATTCCTCTCACGTATGCCGGCTAGCTAAGGTAGGAGGAGTAACTAAGATCATAAAGCATGAAACCAATAATGTACACAAAGTGAAACAAACAAGCAAACAAGTAAGCAACAGCTGCTCCACTATAGTTCACAAAATTACATCTTTTTTTTTACGCATAGATTTGATTGCTCCAAGCTGTAGTATAGCCTTAATTTGTCCTTTTGAGTCACATGGAAAGGTCTCCGTTATCAAGCCTCTAAAAGCTGAAACGCGGGACGACTGACTGCTGATTGTATACAACAACAATAAATAGATACATTTACATTCATTCATTAACCGCTTATTCCATCATCGGGTCGCGGGTCAAGCTGGAGCCAATCTCAGCAGTCAATGGGCGAGAGGCGGGGTACACCCTGGACAAGCCGCCAGTCCATCGCAGGGCAACACAGAGACAGACAATCAGCCACACACACTCACACCTACGGACAATTTAGTGTCACCGATCAGCCTAGGCTGCACGTTTTTGGTGGTGGGAGGAAGCCGGAGAACCCGGAGAGAACCCACGCAGACACGGGGAGAACATGCAAACTCCTCACAGAATGACCGGAGACGAGGCAACAGTGCTTACCACTGCGCCACCAGGCCGCCCATTTATTCATTATTTGTTCTAATACCTTTAAACACTTAGCTTAAATAAATATGCGGCTCAAATTTAGTATAAATTGCATTCTTCTTGTTCGCAGGCGGCAGCACGGTGGTGCAGTGGTTAGTGCTGTTGCCTCAGCAAGAAGGTCACAGTTTCCAATCCGACATGTGGCTTTTGCATGCATGATTTGTTTGCATGTTCTTCCTCCCATCTCCGAAAACATGCAAATTAGGCGAGTTGGTTGCACTAGATGGCCCATAGGCGTGTGTGTGTGTGCGTGTGTGTGTGTGTGTGTGTGTGTGTGAAGGATTGTCTGTCTGTGTGTGGCCCTGCAATTAATTGAATCGCCCATTCACTGCTGGGATAGGCTCCAGTTTTAATGTTTTTTTTTAACATACCTGAAAACTATATAAAAGTAATGAAGCAATATACAAAATAAAGTGTCACAAATATAAGTCGTGCTTTACAGTCGCTTCCGTATTTTATGTCTTAATAAGCCTTTGGGCTTAGTTTGTCTTTTCACTATGTTGTTTATTCATACACACATACAAGGAACAAAAGGACTCCGGGTTGAGACAGAATATTATCAGATGAGGGCTTTGTCTTCATCTGCAATTAGAAGCTAATCTGTATTGTGATGTGCTCGGAACCTGCCTGGATATCCTGAGGCAGGATGTTGTGATGTGGAAGTCACACAACTGGCGTCTCAGGGATCTTGGAGTGAGAGACGTTTGAACTGTATGAATTCAGGTGTTTAAGAATAGTTTTCTTTTTCCACAACAGATTGTTTCAATGTAAAAGGGAACTCTAAACTAAAGGTACAATGTTTTATACCTGCCTGGTAGATGCTGTATCCGATATACAGTTAATGGTTTAAAATGTTTTTAGTCAGTGGATGAATATATGTTTATAAGGGTCCAGTCTTGTATTCAGCAAGTACTATTTTATCATGAACTATTGTAACATTTTCAATATCTGCTATTTCCAGCAGTAGTGTTTAAATATGAAATGGGGAAATAATGACGGATGTCAGCGTTGTGTCTGCAGCACACTGTGTACACGTGCACAGGCTTGTCAGGACAAACAGAGAATAGTTCGATAAAACATTAACTACTAAATAGAAGAAAAACTGATTTTCTGGATCGTTATGATTGGAGCATGATATCATTATCTGTATATGTGTACTTGGCAAAAATGAATACAACTCATGTACCCTTATTTTTGATGTTTTCTTTCTTCTTTCCTGTTTGTGTTCTTTACACCTGTTGATGTCAGTATGTTCTTGTTTATAACACACACACATACACACACACACAAGGAGCCCCATGTGCAGTGCTTCCTGCAGGTCCAGACCTGACTGTCCCTTCCGGTGTAATTTAATTTGCACTCCCATAATTCTCTTCTTCTCTGGTGGTTGCGTCTCTGGGGTTGCATCTCAACATGTTGAACTCCTCCCTCCTTCTATCCATCATTGTCTTTCCCTTCCTTTCACGTCCTCTCTCTCTTTGACTTTAGGAAGCAACATCCAATGTGCACATGCATCACCTCCACCGTGTTCCTCCTCCTTGTGGACTTTCTTCCCATCACAAGCTTTATTATCTCCCTTCTTTCCCTGTTCTGGAAACACTGTGCGGGTTTTAGCTCTCTTTTCCTACATGAGCAATAGATACTGATCTAGGATAAGGCTGTTTCCTTCCCTTCAATTACAGGCCTGTCCACATAAATTCCTCTGTGTGCTCACCCAGCCAATCTGGCCCCTCTGCTAATACAATCACATTTCTCCTCTTTTACTCTGTATTTCTACCAGACGATTCGGTTGAGTCTTTATTTAATTTGGCTGTTTAGCTTTGTGTTTTAACTCTGCAGTGAAGATAAGCTGATTTATTTGCATTAGCGCTTTGTCCAACAGTTAATGCTGAACATTCATTATTGGTCCTGGAAACCAGAGAGGACAAATACAACCCCACCAGTTGTATTTGTAAATGTTCTGGGCCTCTCAATCCTTTTACACGTTCTCCCTTTCAGAAGGAGGTTGTCCAATTATAATGGAATTGCAGATGGTTACATTTCCCTTTTCCAAGGCCTTTATAGGTCCCATTGCTCATTTTGTCTTTAAAGCTGAGATTGTGTATTACTATCGAAAGTGCCAGATCAGCTTCCACAGAGATGGATTTTCAATTTAGTAAAACTGTACAAATATTCCACTCAAACCTGCAAACCGGTGGCACTAGATGCAAAGAGAGACAATCAGCAGAGTCACTGGGAAGCACGACACGAGGACAATAAATGTCTGTGCAAATGTTATTGCTGTCTTCCCACGACTTGTAGCAATAACAGCAACCACCAGACTCACACTGTCATCCATAGATAGCAAATCAGAGCTTCATAGATGCAGCACACAAACAAGACGCTGCTATTTTAGCTCAAACGGACAAGCAAATAAAAAAATACCTAAAATACTTCCTTTTTTTTTTTGCAAAGTTTTTGTAGTAACACCAAAAAATGAAATGCACTTATACTCCCATTTTAATTAGCTACTAAACTATGTTGTGCTCAGCGACTCATTTGTCGAAACTGATGGTTTTATTATGTATATTAAATGAAATTATGCTATCAGCACAGGCAGTATGGCCCTACTACCAGCCCCCCCCCCCCCCCCTCTCTCTCTCTCTCTCTCTCTCTCTCTCACTCAAATTCAATTAGATCTCTGTTGCGACGACTCTATGCAGATCAAATAGATCCGGGGAAACTCCCCTTCATATGAGCTGCCAGTGTTTGTTTCTCCGCAGGCAGGAGATAAGGGAATGTATCTGCGAGAGACGAACACAGCAGCACTCCCATGGAAACGCCTTCTCGTCATCCTCTATTACTAGTCTAAGCAGCACAATGAGACAGTGCAGCTTCCGCGTTTGCTGCCTTCAGCTTCGGATCTATCAACACATCCACTCCCTTTTTTCTTTCTCGCCATATAATTCCCCTCCTCCGTGTCGGCCACGACTCCTAACAAGAGCAATTTTCATCATTTAGTTAATATATGGTGGAGTACCGGCGTTTGGTTTCGGTCAGTTGAGACAGCCTGACACGACATTACGTGCTCCTGTTTGTGACTGCCTGATGAAGCACGCTGCGTATATCCTGCCGTTCATCACAGGCCACAGCGGCACCGAGGAACAGGCCCTTTAAATGCATCCAGTTCAGCTAAACATTTGACATGATCAAATTATTACTTTCACAAATGCGCACTTGTTCTCTGTGTCATCGCTCCTCAGTCTCACTGGTACAGTGTGTTGAATGATTTGATGAGTGGGTGATGTGTGAGGTCAGACTTTCTAAGTGAAAGTGAGGAAAGAGGGGGCTGGAGAGACAGGAAATGACTGCTATTGATAACTGACTACTGAATTGATACTGAATTGAACACTGCCGACATCAAATTGGTTAATTCTAGGCATTTGTGTGTTTAAGATAATGATTTCACGGGTTCAACACTCAGTCTTTACCACTTAACAGTAAAAAAAAACACCAGATTCTTTACCTCTGTGCAGGATTTACCTGACATCTGTCACTCCATTTTGATGCATTATTATTTGCTACTCAAAAAAAACAATCTGAAATCCTCTGTTGTGTGAAGATGCATGTTGATTCACTTCTTCTTCCGTCACCTGAAGATTTGATTTTAAAGTAACAGAACATTGCTTGTCGATAGAGTGGCTCATTGATAAAAATGGAATCCACATAAACAGAAGTTCAGTGAAGCAGGCCTTTGGAGGCTATTTATAGCGCAAAAGAGTGCTAGTCTGTGCTATTTTGGGACGCCTTTGCTGTAAACTATTTAATGGTGTTCATAGTGAATGAAAAATGCAAGGGACAGCACATCACATTTAATATAAGACGTGAAGACAACTGAATAATGTATTATTTTTAGTATATAACTTCTCTATAATAGTTCATTGGGTAAGGGGTAGAAAACAAAACTCAGTTATGATCACCAGGAAGACTGCCGTTTCAAAGGGGAACCTTTACACAAGTTTACGGGTTTTGGAGCGCCTTTGTGAAAACAGTTTAATGACGTTTATAGCTGTTCTACATCTGATAAATTACCTATGATTATTACTTGAAGTTTGGTGTTGAAATGTTAAAAAAAGAAAGGAGCTCACACGCTCCTCACATCTACATAAAGGGGTAATAGCACCTACTGCTTCCCACGACAGAGTAGCTGAATGAAGTGCGGGTAGAACAGATAGAGTTTTAATATGTGTACTAGAATTTAAAACAACAACTCTCTTTCTGCTGTATTGTACTGTACTGTAGTGCATCACAGAGAAAATAATCACATCTGCTGTTTAAAAAAAGAGGTTTCGTTTTTTTTCTGCTGACACATTTGTAAGTTGCCTGCATCCCCCCCCCCCCCCCATCCCCTCAAGCTGCAGTCACCAGATGATCATCTTAAATATGGATCTTCTATCAGGTGTCCACCCACTTCCTGCTTTCATAAATTAATAGCAGCATAACTAACAGCTTGTCTGGCAGAACTTCATCCTTGGCTATTTAAATATCTAAATAATCTCAACCCCGTCATTAACCATTTCAACCTATGGGTTGAGATAGTCAGAGAAGGTTTAAGACTGACTGCTATGATGATGAATATGATGAATATATTTATTAGATAGAATGTTAGAGTACAGGTACAGTTACACAGTAGAATGTATTACATTGGCTTTTAGCGATGCTCGTGGAAAATATTGACCACCAAAAGGTTGCCTCACTGAGGATTAGCGAAGATCAAAGTCATAAAATTCTCCAGATCTGAGCTGAACACAGCTCCTTTGATGCCAAAATGTTATTGAGGTCAGCGTTCTTTGTGTACCCTGAGGTGGCTTTGAGATGCACCTGGTAATAATACTGGTGATACTGTTAAGGTGGTTTGAGTTCTGTACCAAATGAGACAGAGACAAACACGGGGTTAAAGTTTTAGAGTATTTCATTTAATAAAAGAAAGAAGACAAATGGCACAGGTGATGGCGGTAAGTGCTATTAGGAGCCTTAGAGCTTATCCTTAGCCTGTCAAAATATTGCAGGTATACGTGACAGTTCAATAAATGAAAAGATCCCGCAGCATGTGTCTTGAATTTCGGCCCCTTGTGTGATCGAGTTTGACACCCCTGCTAAAATAATGACTCCTAAAATGGCACTAAAATTGCGCCGCAATTATACTTTATTGTTCTTGTCATACTTAAAGGAAAACTCAGCAAGAATGACAGAAAGTCTATCACATAAGGCGTTAAAGACAGAAGGTATGGCCTGTTCCCGATCTGTGGTCAATATAACTAGCGACTGATATGTGGGTCACTGTGTTATCATGGAGGAAGCAGGTCACTCGGATGGACGGAAGCTCCTCATTCAAACAGACTATTTAGAATCTATACTGGAATATTTAATGCTGTATTTGATCATCACAGTCCAGTAGAAATAAACTTGGTAAAAACAGCAGTGGAAGTGATGAGTGGGAAAGAACAGCCATGCCTTAATACATTCTACAAAAGAACCATTATCAGACATGAACACACATACCCGGTGGGACCCGCTCACATTGTATTCTTGGAATACGCACTATTACCTGCAGACATTACAGAGCCAGAAAATGTAAGGCTCAACCATTTTAAACTTTATTCCAACTCTTATCTCCAATTAACCAGCTCAGCCTTGACTCTTAATGTGTCTACAGCAGTGGATTGAGAACTATGATAATGATCTCAGGATCCTGTTTTCATTATATTCATTGCAACAGTTTATGTGATGTTATGTGTAATAGTGTACTCAAAACATTATATATATATATACACACACACCTCTTGAATGTATGAATCTCTGCTGTATGTATATTTTTAGTCGATGCTTTAAAAGTACACATGTATGTGATGGGCATATTGATGTTGCCACAAGGCAATGCCAATAGGTGGATTTCCTTTCAGGGACTTGTATATTTGTGTGAGCTAACAGATGGTTCAATCAGGAGAGACTGAATGGAGTAAATACATTTGCATATTGCTGACACTGTAGGAACTTGAGATCCAATTGAAAACAGCCCTGAGCAATAGCAAGACATTGGTGGCCGTGGTGGCTGATGACTCTGCTGAGACTGATGAAGCTGAAGAGACATGAAATAAGAAGTTGGTGACATGAGCTGAAAGGAGCTGGATAACGTATATACCAGGCTCACGAATGAAGGGGAGATACTGAGAGAAGCATATTTAAAAAGACAGCAACAAGGCTGAGAAATCATGTCACTGCCTTATTGGATAGATGTGGCCAGCTGGTGCGAACAGATGACGTCTCAATTGACACTCCATATAGTGACAGGAAATTAAGAAACAATGTGTGAGCGGTGTGAATGACGGTATGGTATTAGAAAAAAAATACAAATACAGGCCTAAGCATGCAATGGAAGCGTCATCCTGTCTCATCTGTAGCCAGAGCCTTAGAGCGTTACTAACCACCTAGCTACTTAGCAACTTTAGCTCTGTTATCACTGAGTGGACAGACGTATTCCACATGCTGCATTAGCACATAGCCTGGGTGAATTACAATCAGCCTAAGGATCGTTATAACAGTGACACACTGATGGAAAACTCATTCAGTTGTACCTGCATATTAACTACATATAGAAGACAGTCGAAATGGAAACAAAACACAAGAACAACAATATACTGGCACCATCATACTCATAGAAGTGTAGCTGCAGCTTGAACATCACTGGCAGAGACAAAAAAAACCCAGTATCATTCCCAGGCTGATGACATTCTCACATTCCTGAGTCATGAGCATCATCAGCAGCTCACAGCATGTCCTGATTCAACAAGAGGGGAGCAGAAGAGTGAAGACACACACGTGCATGGCGTCTACGGACGTGCACACTTTACTTTGGCATAAGCGAGCGCACCACAGAGCGAGAGAGACTCACAGCAATCATGTGACGGATGTAAGGCGGGGGTGAAGAGGACAGGGAGACAAACAAATAGCCCGTAATGTGTGCAGCATGATGTGGTTTTGTCAGATCCCTTGACATACGGAATTTGTTCTGCCTTTTGTCATTTCATCTGAGCACCTGGTCCTAATTCTTTCCATTTTAAACCTGGCTGCTGTGGCTGCTTGTGTTTGTTGAGTGAAGGAAAATGGCTGCAATTGTGAGTGCAGGGTTTGTTGGGATGTTTCATTTGCATTGTTTGTTTTCATGAGGAATGAAGATTATGCAACAGTTTGACATTTAAGGAAGATGTTCTCGCTGAAGGTTCAGCGCCACTCTCATGATCAATACCACTTTCATGTGTACGCAATATTTTCTTTCAGTCAGTGTTTTTATGGTTTAAACACATAACAAGTGAATTGTTATTTAGAATTTGGCCTGACAGAGACAGACTAACCGACTGATGGTGATAGATTCGTGTTGAGCATACAAACCGGCGAGAGGAGCTCCTCTGTGTGCAAGAAAGCAAGTCTTTACCCAAGAGTTAAAGTCGTCTTTAAAAGGTTTATGTTTACCCAATCATATTTTGTTTCCATTTTATCGGTTGCAAATAACAATTATTTTTATTCTCAATTCTTCAATTAATTATTTGTTTATAAAATGTCAGAAAATAATGGAAAATAGCCATTATAATTACTGCAAGCCTAAGGCAAAAAGATGATTTATTCCAATAGAAACCCAAGGTGTTCAACTTATCATAATGTAGGTCAAATAAACTGTTTTGTAATTTACCTACCCAAATATTGTGTTGTTAGTTGCACCATTTAAAAAACTTTTATTACAGTTTCTTACCTTGTGCAATGTCCTGACAATCAATAAGCCAGTGGTAATGTTCAGTTAAGCAATATTGGGCTAAATGCCTCCATTCAAAGGATATGAGTATGTGCCCCCCCCCACAGCCCTCATTACGAGTCTGATGACTCGCATCATTGCTCTATTGGCAGTTTTTAAATGAGGAACCTTTCTTCCGTACAGGGTCAAAGTATTTCAGACACCCAGAACCCTTGTTAGACCGAGAGAGGACACCCTCTTTGCTTTCCAAGACTTCCTCCAGTATCATCACAGGGATGTGATCGTGGGCGGAGAGCGGAGGGATGAGAGAAAGGTTATTGATGGGTGCAGATAGAGCATGGAAGAGAAACAAAGCGCGATGGAAGAGGAATGGGGGGGGGGGGGGGGGGCTTGACCTATTGATGAGGCTCTTATCAGCCCCTCTTCTTCACAGCTTGTCATTTATAAAGTGTATGTGTGTGGATGGATAGATGGTGGAGGGGGGTAATGTTGTTTTTTAACAGCTGAGTTGAAAACCAGTTTGTCCATTCGCAGTGAGGAAGAACTGAAGCCTCCTCCCCTTTGCCCCCACATCCCTGTGACACGGTTGCACCTTGCCTTTTTTTTGAAAGCAAACACAGACAAGCACGCACCAAACAATGCACACAGAGAAAGTAGATTGAAGGTTTCATTCTTGGGTACCCTCATTGGGGTCTGCTTGATTGCAGGAAATTTTCCCTGGAACATTTGCAGGCCCTCGAGAACATTTTGTTCATTTTGATATCAAGACACACCTCATGTTAAGCACTAATTCGCTGATTCGCTGACTCCTGCCAAATACCTACACAGCATTCACTCGATGGTGGCATCAGCAGGACCGTGTCAGTTTGTTGAATCAAAGTCCCTGAGCTTATTTGTACTGCCCTTGAGTGGGACAGGACCAGAAAGAGATGCGAGTCCATTGAGACTAAAAATCCAACATTCCAAATCGTACTAATTCCTTGTATTTTCATGTCAATGTTTTACGGGTTATGAGGAAGAGCTTATCATATTGTGACTGTGTGATGATGTGAGCAAGCTAAAGGAGGACAACTATGAAACTGGAGCATTGATTTCCCATTTAAAAACAGGGGTGAGGTGAGGAACAGAGGAATCAGGAGTACTCAAGAAAAAGAGGTGGGGGGGGGGCTGATGCCAAATGAATGGCAGAATATTGATGGAAACAAACAGGAGGCGGGACAAGGACTATGGGGCCAGGACCTTACCCCCCCCCCCCCCCCACCCCCCCATCACCAAATGAGATCAATGCATTCGGTGAAGGGACACAGATGCTGGTGCTACACCTCTGGCATAGGAAATGATGATTGATTGCTATATGGTAGGATGAGGGCCATATCCTGTACCGAGGACAGCTGGACGGTCCCTGACAGGATTACTTAGCCTATCTCTGTCTCTTTTATCACTTCCTCTGCCTTCATTAGCGCTGCCTTCACCACCCCCAACCTACCAGCAACACGAGGGCTTCTTTCTGCATGCTGGACTGACTCAGCCTCTCTCTCTCTCTCTCTCCCTCGCTGTGTTTCACTTCTCCTGATGTTGACAACAACATTTATGCCCAATCCCGATTCCTCTTTTTAAACCCTCCCTTCGTTTTCAAAGACCCCTCCTATTTTTGGTTCCCCCCAGCAAAAGCAGAGTTACGACGTTAATTTGTGTATATTTTTATTTAGGAAACTGGACACCACTCATTACATATAGGTTATTTTATGCTTGAGATAATTGACACATACATTCATAATCGGCAAATGAATCAAAACTCATTCTCACAGGATTTTGGCAGCAGATTTATTTTCTGCTGAAAATTGGATTAGATGCCTGAGCAAAAGATGAAAGCATGAAAGTAACAGTTCTGTCCTGTTGCTGCTTCCTTCGTCAGTGAGTGATAAATCGGACCTAATCTACAGGACAGGGGAAAAAAATAGTCAAAAATATCACAAATTTCACACAAAAATAAGAACTTTATTGTCCAAAAAAGGGATACTGTCCTGCAGCAGCGGTTTGCTATTTTGACCAAAGACTGCCACAGATATTTCATATACCGTAAGTGTTTGCGAACTGCGTTGGCTTGTGGAAGAAGGGTATAATATGTGACCTTTAAGAAGTCTCAAGCCCGAACTGTGGAAGCCTCTTGGATGAGAAGCGAAACATCTTCAATCTTGAATAGAAGTCCTGTTGCCTCTTTTCTAACCTTCAACAGTCAATTTAGTATTTAATAGTCATTTTTGAAACAGTAGGTCTTTGATTAGAAAATTTAAAACTGAACCAATGGCATTAAACCAGATCATTCTGTTAGCAGATCTTGTTAGCTGCAGCTACCTTGCAAAAGCAACTGACATTACAAATAAATACATGGATAGTCTCGGTTGACAGATGTTGCTAACTTATCTCTTGAGTTGTTTGGATGCTTACTATGGAATAACATAGCTGGATAAGCAGCATGGCAAGATTTATAGTAAAACACCATGCTTTACCTTAGCAAGAGAAAATAAGATGGATTGGACCCAATTGATTTGTAAGTATCAATGGCCTTTGCAAGTTTAATTACAGTAGCTTGAGCGTAAACTACCAAAAACTAAATGTCTAAAACACATGCAGTTCCTGCTGTAAAATAACTTCCGCTCTGAGCAACAGGGATCAGCGGTGGTGCCTCTCTCAGAGTCTCTGTGTCCACACAGAAAAGGCTTCCCCTAGTGTAATGACATAATTATAGCTTCCACATCTCCTCAACAAACCACTTCACCTCTGAGTGGCTAGCGTCGTCCTCCCCAGACCAGAGTTAGGTAACTGCTAGTTATTGTCAACACTGCTAGTTTCACAGTAAAACTACAATCTTGTTAAAGCCCATGGGGAAGCGAGGAGTGGCATGCTGCCATCCTCATCCTCTAAATGAATCATGCGGTACAGAAAACTGCATTTTGTGTGTCTCGTGATGTTTTGCCGATACCTGCTGTGATCCAAACGTGAATCTCACCTCACCATCAGTCTCGATTCCCCTCTCCCACTTCTCTCCGTGCAGCTTGCTCTTGAAGCTGCGTGAAAGTGCAACAGCAAAAAGAAGTTTGCAGCAGGAGCGCACGGCGTCTTTAAGTCTTTGCTTACGTAACCTCAACCCCATTTATGTGGCGCGCAACATGTGTGTGCCTATCATTGTGTTCCTGCGTGTTCTTGGGGCTCAGTGTAATCACAGCTCTAATCTGTCTGCCAGGAATCTGTGTGGGTGACATTAAAGTCCTCATTAGCACCGATGTCACTGTGAAGACACCAACGACACATCCACTGTAACAAATCTACCCACCATGTTCGGTGTGTGTGTGTGAGGGAGAGAGAGAGAGGGCGATTAAGGTCTTCCTGGGCTTGAGTATAGCTGGGTTTTTTTGCACACATTCTCCTCAGTGTTGGGTTTGGTTGCTCATGCAAGGCAAAATTAGATAAAACTGTACATGAGTGCTGCCTTAAAGGAAACACCATTTAAAAAGTTGCGGAAAGATAAGAAATATGTGATTTCCCAGACGACATGAATCATGTCTCGCTGCACACATTTTCATTAGACAGCCTCTTCATTCTATTTATAGATGCACTATATGGTGCATAGTATGCTGAAGGAAGGCAGGATGGATGAAAGAAAAAGGTGAAAAGAAAGAATAGTTGGGAGGAAGGAAGAGAGAAGTTGCCATGGTAACAGGAAATGGGCTGGAATTGAATGAAAGATGTGATGTGGACTGTTTCACCGGGTGAAAGCCACACCAATCTAGGGTCTGCCACTGCCGCTGTAACCACAGATGCTGGTTGTGTATAGCTGCGCGCATCTCTTCTGGCGTTCCCCTGATTTATTTCGGGGTGAGGATGTTTGTATTTGCATTTTCAACCAACCCCTCCATGCTATTTTGTCAAGCCAAGTTAATCTGAATTGTTTGTTACCACGATATTCAGTAGCAGATTACGAGCCAATGGTAGAAGTGGGTCGGGGGGGTACAGGGGGTCGTCGACTTGGTTGTATGTCGGCACACGTTACATTACCATGAGTAAATTATGCTAGAGCCAAAAAACGAAGAATCAATCAGCTGGTAGCGGTTGGCATCATCAGTTACTTTATGCTTATACAAGAGGAAGGTGCTCTACCAGTTGTTTTTCCGAGAGTCGACTGTTCTCAAGCAGAGTAAATCACCTCTGCTGTGCATAGCAATGAGGATATGTCAAGGCAATCCAACATGGCATCAACGCTGTTTGAGCGTCGGCCATATTTCTCTATCGTCAGCTGCATATCTCAACATACAAGGTGTTGTAGGCCAGGACGATTACCCCGTGAATGAAGTGGTTGTTATTGAATTTATTTAAAGGTGTAGCAAAAGTGGAGGAAAGAAAAAGAGTGTCGACAGCGATAGCAGCATCAGCATTGTCTCTTGTGTCCTTGGTGACGCATATCTGCCATTTTTCTGCAGAAGGAGCAACACAGAGGGAGAGAGACAGAGACAGAGACGGGGAGTACACTTCGTGGGTCAGAGGCTGAGACAAACACAGCAAGGCTCAGGGAGCGAACATTTGGTACCTCGAATGGAATCTGGCTGCTATTGTAGTTCTTTTTTTCCTGGAGGAAAGGAGGTGTCTGATTTGCATTATGCAGCATTCTAGCTGTAATGCCAGTTGAGAAATATCAGCCTCACCAGCTGGGTTTTAGTCGTGGTGGAAATGGATAGATTTGTAAGATTTGGCCTTTGGGTTGAAACAGGGTTGTTGTTTTTTTCTGCTGACTTTGTGAGCCTGTGTGTGTGTCTGTGTGTGTGTGTGTGCGTAAAGGGGAGGTGATGGTGGGGGGGGGGTAAAGCCAGCGGCTGCAGATTAAAGAATAAATGCAAAGAGATTAAGGAAGTTGATAAAGTGGGAAATGTGATGTGAAGCGCTGGGATGCTGCGACTTTATTAACAGACGTCTTCTGATATTTGGGGCTGGTTGTGGTGATTCAGTCGTCTCCTTTATGAAACAAAAATAATCTCATAGCAGCCTGAGAGAGTTTTTACTCACAGACAGCTTAATGAGATGAAATAACAGCTTTCTCCTCTCGTAGGGGTAAATGAAGGCGCAAGCAGGTTCACTTAGTCATGCAGAGTTAGCTTGATGATGATGGTTTTTTTTACTATGCTCACCTGCTGAGCGGTGCTCCTGTTACAGCAGCATATTGCCACGTCAGTATTGTATATGGAGTCACTTTAGCATTCATTCATTCATTCATCTTCGTGAAGACGAGACCATCATAATCCTTTTGTGTGCGTCAGTTTGTTTGTGTAAAGGATGCTGATATGATCTTTTTAATATAACCTGTTAACCGCTACTAAACAAATTGTAAATAAACTATTCTGTCGGATTCATACCTTTGTAAATCTGATTGTGATGAAGTCAGTGTCTCACCAGCCATGACATTCACTGCATGAAACTGAGATACTGTAAATGTATGCAGATGTAGGTGCGCAAATAGTTGTTATTTTGAATGACTGATAAAGGAATTGATCAGTGTGATGAAATGGGGGATCAAAAATCACGTGATGAACTGATGGCCGAGAAGGGATAAATGATGGAACCTGGGGAGTCACCGTGAGGCTGCACATTTCATCATCTCCCACTGGTTGGAATGGAATGAAGACTGAGGAGGAAGAAAGTTAAGAAAAGGTAGTTTACCTGCAATATATAGGTAGGCTAAGGGTAGGAAATCTAATTTAAAGCAAAGCGAGCTCTTTATGTCGGAACCTCATTTATAATACTCCATGGGTACCTTTAAGTATGATGCAAGTGCTATTACCATAAGTAAGATATTTTACATTAAGTGTTTGCTTTCTCTCCTCTTTTCTACATTTTAAACAGCTGTCTTTAACCTTATCCAGTCAGGAAGGTTCTATTAATGGACCACTGAAAACTTTCACTTAATTAACGAAGGTTTATGCATTCAGGATAGAATACTTAATCCTGCAGTACAAGGGAATTGTGAACATTCCTTCAGTATGTGTCATATCGGTTTCATGCATATTTCATGTAGAAAATAAAAATTTTACACATTTTATCTATGCTTTAATACTTTGTTTAACATGTTATTTAGAGTATAAATAATATGTAAATGTATTGTATTAAATTAAATGTCACTTCCATAAAATCTATAAATGTACATCCTATATGAAGTGAAGAAAATCTTGTGATTTTCCTGTTGATTCTAGTTGTCTTTAAATCTGACATATGATATGATGAGAATAATAATTGCATCATCTTTCTACACATCTCAGGTTCGATTTGAAAGTATGTAAACTTTGTGCTGATTGTTTCAGGAGCTACTCTAATTCTGCACTCACAAAATGAGTCTAAGAGTCACACTGTTCCACAGTAGATGCTGATATTTGTGAAGGATAATATTAGAACAGCCGTATTTAGTCACATATCACACCTGCAGCTGCTGCAAGGCTTCCCACTCAGCTGTCATCCATGTACCTGCCTGTGTGGACCTGTACACACACACACACACACACACACTCTCTCTCTCTCACACACACACACAGTCCATGTCAGCTGTGCACCTGTGTATGTTATTTCCTGTGTCAGCGTGGCCTCTCTGATGCCTGATGCTATCAGCCTTTGCGACAAAAGGTAGATTCTGTCCATCCCAGGTGTTCCTGGGGAGACCAGCGTCAGTCAGGCCTCCGTGGGTTCTGTTGGACTTTCATGATCGCCTTGTTTTTAAGCATTCTAGTGTGAGTTAGGTTTAAAGACTAGGCCTGGGTTTTAATCAAATGTTCAATCCCTTTGGATTTATTATTGCCCTTTTTAGATGATCTCTCAAGGCTAATGCCTTAAACAGTCACCATTATAATGAAGCACCGTGCATTTGCAGACAGAGTAATATATTCTTAGGTGGTTGAATAGTTTTTCAACCTTTTTAAATTACATAATTAATCTCTGATTAGAGTTTATGCAGTGGAACATATAGAATATAAACTGGGCTTCCTCTTTATTTCATAGACAGCTAAATCTAATGCATTCCAATAAAACAGCCATGGACAATGGCAAGTACAAATGCCCCCCCGAAACTTTTCAATAGTCTGTTGTAGCATATAGTATATGTTTTCTTCCACTTATATGCAAAGACAGAGAGATGATAGTTCGGCCTATTTGAGCATTAATATGTTTTTATAGTCAAAAACAGTTTTACTTTGTTTAATTAATAATTAAATTAATAAGTTAAATTAATAATTGAAGTTTGTACAAGTTTATGGTGCAGCCACACAAGCTGATACGTTTACTAAAACGTTGACGGTCTGCAGTTCTTCTTCTGTAACAGTTTAGACACGAAACAACTTAAATAAGCAGAAAATGACTGTTCTATGAATTTAGAGACACATTTTTGATGAGCAATCCCAGAATAAATAGCACCATGAGGGCCGCATCAAACACAACGTTTCCTCTCTGTCATCAAACACTTCATCCTCGGCTTATCCTTTTATCCTGAGAAGACATTGTTTTTTTTTGAATGGCCCTTCCACTTCTTGCTGCATCGAAGATGAATGTTGAGTATATCCAGGCAGCCTGGAAAGCAACACAACATACAATCGCTTCTACCTTTCAGGACACTGGCTTTATACTAGATCACTGTGATTCTTCTTTTGTTCTTGAAAAGAGAACACTTAGTGAAGTGAATGTGCAATTCACATTTGAACCGACTGAAACCGGTACTGATGCAATATTTAAAATCCAGTACTAACTTTAGCAGTTTAACATCACCACTGTAAGATAACTGGTAGTTTGCTAAGCTGTGTATTCAAACCACCCCTGAAAGGAAACGTTGCTTCCAGAGCGTTACAACATAAACCGGTCCACTATTGCTCAGAACACTTCATCGCATTGAACCGCTGCTGGATCAGCTGCTCCAGAAGCCCACCTCTGTATAGATCAGGCTCCTGGGAAACCAGCATGGGGTCCTGGCCCTCTGGCCTGTTTCCGAGCTTTATTGATAGAACCAAAGTAAAGCTGCCAATATCACAGCATCATGTGGGCCCCTTGGTCTTTGTGGCTTTCTGTATATGTGTAATAACCTTTCTGCTCTGACTTGATTCATTTTAAACTGTTTAACTTTTTTTTCACGTCAGGATTAAGTCCCTCAAACTAGTGACGCTATGATGGTAAAAGCCATGGAAAGGGAGAACAGGGCCTCCACGCATGCAGCTGATATTTTTACCCTATGTAACAGAGGATTGATCTATTCATGTTCAGACGTGAAAAATCTGTGGAATATGGGGGTCGAGAGGATGGATGATGGGAAATGTGGAGGCAAAAATGGAGAATGAGGCAGACTTAATAGAAGGAGAATGAAGAGGTGGTTAATATTTCATTAGTTAATTAGACCCTGTGCTATGCTCTGAGTGAGCGCGCGGTAGCTCTAGGCTCCTGGGGGCCATTGTGGCCGGCACAGTCATTACTGACTGCACCAGCTTATTTCCAATGACCTCCACCTCCCAACGAGTACAGTATCAAGACCAGCCGAGACTAGACCCATTCACCACCAACCGAAAGTGGATGCAGGACGACAGCATAATGTTAATGTGAAGCAGGGACTTTTGGTATTTTTCAGGCCAGTGGCATCGCCACACACACACAGAGATAAAGTTGGAGGCAGTGGAACATGACGTTTAAAGTAATACTGTGACCGTCCATAATAGATCATCTATCTAGCACGTCCTCAACTATACTTTTATCTTTCATTGCAGTACTTTTATATATAAATAAACAAATATTCTGCACTGAAGCTCAAGTTCCCCCAATGCAGATGAAGTCTATTAACTCATACATCTCACTGTATTTCAGTTTTTAAGGCTGGAGCCTGTGATGATGAAGCATTTTAAGTCCACCTGCAGCAATTTATTTGGTGTCATACAAGTACAGTATTGACTTATTTGTGAATCATTTGTAGGCTCTCATTTCTTCTTATTATTATTATTTGATTTAATTCAGTGTAATCTAATTAAACCCCCCACTGCTATTTTGGGCATAGATGTTGTAGCAGAAGTGAGTGTCGTCTCTCAATAACAAGCTTGTTAGCGCTCAGTGACAAAACAAAGAAAGATGCATTGATGATGAGTCATAACACAATAGAGGGAGTGTAATGATGTACCGGTAGTCTATTGTGTACTTGAGTGGGTATAGAGACACAGGAGATCCTAACCAGGTCTCTGTACAGGTGACACATTTGTGTCTGTGGACTGACACAAGGACACAAATACACACATGAATTGCTTCGCCGTATTTTGTGAATCTCACATATAACAATGTCTTGCCAGGCCATGAATAAAGTTTTCCACAGAGAGCTGAGCAGGGAGCGACTGATGCACACAAGCTGTGATTGATGCTTTATTGAGCTTATCAACCCAGAGGGGAACAAAAAAACCCTCTTCCCTTCTCATCAAACACCAGTGGAAACAGCAGAGTGAGCAGGGACCAAGGTCTGCATGTGGGTTACACATGTATAAGATCAAATGCATCGTGTGTAAGAGTGACTGTGCTTCATATTTAGTGCTAATACTATGAATTATAGGCTTTAAGCCCTGATGATGCCTTTCAAAATAAAAGGTCATAAAGACCTGCTAGCTGCAGCTATGAAAGAGTTTTCAAATGTGTCCTGATGAATTTGTCCTGAAGACAACACTGTGCAGAGTTTGGTTCCATTTGTCTATGAATGTCAATATAAAGCAATAAATACAGAAATAGGATGATATTTTACACAAGACATGTGCCTCAGTTCAGTCATTCCTGTCAGTAGGAAATATCTTAACTTCAAAATACTTTTGCTAATCGCAAGATCTTTTGACTGCAGTCTATTTTTGGAAATGATGCTATTTCATCATTTCTGCTTTTTTTTTTTTTTTTTTACTTCTTATCAAGTATGCATAGCACTGTGGCATTAAAGGGTTTCTTTCATGTTCTAAAACAGCAAATGTGCACATTTTTGATATCTTTAGTAAGCTTTGTTTTGGGGTTTTCGTCTAATTCATCCTGTAACTGTTCTTAGAGTAATGAACTTACACACTGTACATATCATAGTTGGGCCAGTAAAATCTGAACCATTGTTACAAGAATGTATTTTTCAATACCTCACATTTAAATTGAAAATAGGAATGTTCATGTTTCCATTTAGTGAATGTGTTTGGCTTTAATGTGTGATTGATTGGCTTTTATTGCCTCATCTGTGATATCTGTATTGGATAGATTTTCCATGGTTAAGATGTTCGTGAAATAACCATGTTTTAAAAATTTGTAACATTTTCTTGTACCGGTACTCAGAATCAGTTTTACTTTCCACACTAATATCACTCGCTCATCATTTTAGATACGGATATAAACGGCAGCTTGATTGGCGCATCGATGTGACGTCAGTGCTTATTTTGCTCTCTGAATTCCTAATGCATTTGATGCGAGTCTACAGCACAGCTGCAGTCAAAAGAAAACGTTTGGTGCAGCTCCTGAAAAGTTTGAGGGTATTATGCAACCAAGCCACCGTACTGTTACAGTATCCAAGGCAACATGTTTATATGTCATGCAATAGATGCAACCATCTGAGATCAAGCCCCCTTTGCTGAGTGGAAACTCAGACCGAGGATGGTGTGTTTATTGGTTTGTTTTTATTCGACTGTAGGTTTCACCTTCACATCAGGTTGTTGTTGCTGCAGTTTTTAGCAGCGTTCACTCCTACACTCCTCTTCTAGTTTAGCTATGACTCAGGACTACTAATTGTCTTCATAACATGAAGGAACCCTCAGAAAATGATTGCGTGACGACTCAAGTTTGTGGTGTCTTTTGATACAGAGTATCACGTTATATACAAAATATAGAGCTGGTTCTCACTTAACGCCGTACTTGTTTAACACATCGTTACCAAACAGAACATATCAGGAAACGACGGTGCCACAGGTTTGCCTGTTCAAAAGCATACGTTGACGAGAGTTGCTTGTCCGACACTGGTTTAAGCAGCGATTGAAATGAGAACCAGGTGTCTTCTAGTGGCGATCAGCACAAACCGCCCTCAGCTGTGCACACTGCCAGGAAGTACGATGCGTTCAAGTAGCAGTAGCAACACCTATAACCATGAAAACTCCTGGGGATGGTTGGTGTGACTCGGACAACTCGATGATGATGACCTGGCAGACACATCTCAGCTATGGGCTAGGGCAATTCGTCCCATAATCACTATTGATTACTGATAAAACAATTACCGTCAGAAAAAACAACTGCCTGCCTTTTGTCAATCAGAAGGAGATGACATCAGCTCAATGGGTTATTTTCATACAGTTCTGCTAAGGCAGGAAGAATGGAAAACTGTGTCCTGATATATCGCTTTAAATGTTGACCTCATGCATGCATGTGTCAAAGTAACTGTCCCATAACTGAGTTGATGGCAATCATTCTGGATTTGGCTGGAAAATATATGCAAATACAATCACCGCCTTTTTAACCCCCTTAGGTATATAATAAAAAATAATTATACTGAGAGGAATTACATCTTGCGGCACACAGGAAGGAGGCACATTCTGAGCTGTGCAGCCTAATCCTAGTCATCAACCTACGCTCTGTGCATCTCCACAGCATGCAGCGTCCACTGTCTGTCAACATTCTAATGGGAGTCAAACCGAGCAATGCAGAGGGAAGGGCACGAGAACATGCACACACGACACAGAGATAAATGAACACTAGGTCCGTGTTGGACAGATTGGAGTACGTAATGTGATCTGTGCTGATGATCCTGCACCAAACAATCTGTTTTGGGCAACTGGAGCAGACATTTCCTTTTTGTCACATTTCAGCATTATGTTCTCAGCGTTAAGAGGCTGCATCAATTGTAATGGCTGCAGCTGAGCCACAGGAGGATGACTGGGAGAGCATCATTAAATGGGAAACTACCAGTCGAAAATAAAAAATGTCAAGGACAAGAACAAGTCGCAGGCTGATTTAGCAGCTGCATTGGGAAATGAAACATGTAAAGTAAGAACAAATGTTAAGTATCGATGCGTTTGTTATTGGTTAAATTACGGAATCAGTTGAATTGTGTAGCTCGTTGCTGAGTTTTAGAAAATCTCTAATTTGTGAGATTTTCAAAGGCTATGAAGGTCTGTAAGTGATTTATGAAATTTAATGTGGTTTAATTTGTGTTCATTTTGCTGTAGTTGCAGGTCATTTAATTTAAAGGATGGGAGCAGGAGAAGCAAAAATAAGTCTTCGACTTCAGCTTCTTCTTTTTTCGGTTTATAATTGTGTCAATTGTATATCCTTTATATGTATGTGTTGTATGTGTTTAACCAAAATGAAATACACATTCATTTACACAAACAGGTGATGTTAATTGACCTGTTTGTTCTCCTTTTTTTGTATTCTTTGTAGACAACCGACAAAGAATCGAATAGGTTTACGGAATCCGAAAGGGAATCGGAATCGTCTGAATCTTATCAATTCTGATCCCTAACTCTGACCATGATCCTTCTAGACCGAGGCCCAGACTGCATCTCTGTCTGTCTGGTTGTGTGGCATCTGATCTATTGTTTTAATGAATATAAAATAAATAAAAGACACTTCAATTTCTGACATCTTCTTTGACTCCTTTGAGTGAGGATGGCAGAACAACAGAACACTTGAAATGAAACAGTTAATGATGTAAGACTTTGAATTGAATTGGTAAAAGTATGTTTTATGTTAATCAAATCTACAATTGTAAAAAAATAAATGTTTTGAATGTGGGAGGAATCCGGAGAATTTGGCCAAAACTAAAGTGATTTTCATTTGTACATTACGGAAGTGTCAGAGCTTCATGCAGTTCTAGAGTACACTATTTAAATATGCTGGATTGCATTTGCCGTATAAGAGCTCTACAGTGTGTAGTTGTCACTCTGGATAAAAGTGAGGCATTGAGAATTAATTTCATTTACATGATGAGCATTTAGTATTTTATTTTTTGCACTCAGAAGTCCTCTTTTGCCACATTTGCTCTAACTGTATTGATTTTGCTGTGATATTCTTATAACAGCAAAAATAATTTTGTGTTTTTATTGCACTGAGCTGTTCGCTCTCTATTTTTCTAAACCTTACGTTTATGCCAGATTCTGAGTCTCTGCCTAAACACATGTTCTCAGTAATTATTTTCTAAAAAGCAAAAGCTTATGAAATTGAGCCACTATAGAATAAAGCCAGTGTTGCATCCTGAGCAGCAGTGGAGATGTAGTTCTATGTTCTAGTTCTCTCTGGTAAACCTGGAAGACTCAGGTTTAACTTTTCCAGTTTTTGATAATGTCATGTTCAATGCATTTGTGCTCTCTGTAAATCACTGTAAATCAGGCTCTTCTATTTTCCGTCACTATGGCAACGACTTCCTGATCCACTCAGGAATGATTTAATAGGCCTCGGGGATTTCTAATACAGGCCACGGATGCTTAAGGCTCTGCTCACCGGGCTTTGGCTGCTGTAAATTTAATCAGT
Source organism: Brachionichthys hirsutus (assembly GCF_040956055.1). Taxonomy (NCBI): domain Eukaryota; kingdom Metazoa; phylum Chordata; class Actinopteri; order Lophiiformes; family Brachionichthyidae; genus Brachionichthys; species Brachionichthys hirsutus. The sequence continues at coordinate 2,462 of NW_027180851.1, read as the reverse complement.
GACCGGTTAGACCACCTGTGTGCACTTTGATGATTATATGTTCACGTGTGCACCACATAAATGTCTGTGTTTCAGCGTCTAAGTACTTAAATCCTGTTGTCACTCTTACAGTATTGAAAACGTGAAGCTTTATTTATTGTATTTTGAGTTGTGTTTTTGTCAGGGATAAAGTTTCGTTTTTGCTTGTTTGTCGATTTCTTTGTCTTTCTGTTTGTTTGCAGGATAACAAAAATGAATGAATATTTAATTATTTTCTTTTGAGAAGTATAACAAATCCATTGGATCTAGATGTGATCCAGAATTAATTTCAAAGATTCTTTACTCTCTGAACCCTTCACTGTAACACATGAACTGGCTCATTGCAACATTTCTTGGAGCTTTACTGCCATCATCACTTGATCACATTGAAGGATTTGAGCAGCATTTTTTTTTTACCTCAGTGTGTAGAAGCACGAAGCGCACAGTTTAATGACAACCGCAGCATCATGTCAACTGGACATAATTGGAATAAGAAATTCTTCACAATCATAATCATTTAAAAGTTAATTGTTCACTTGGTTGTTCAGCCTTAATCCATGGTAGCTTCTTATCCCACCTCAGTTCCACCACATTTTGAATACACAAATACACTTCAATAATATTTTTATCATCAGTTTGTGAAGCGAGGTTTTTCTGTCTCAGGGTTCAAACAGTCTCTTTTATCATCCCAAAGTTATAATCAAGATTTTAGACTAACTATCTATTAGGGTACGGTAATTTACAAACGCATATTAGTCTGGGCCCATCACAGTAAATCCAGGCAAGAAATATATGAAGCGTGACTTCATGTCAGGAGCGGTAAAGCTCCCGTCAGTCATCACGTCAAATCTGCCCCATTGTCACGGAACTGACGGAGGGAACCCAAAAGCGCAACAGAGTGAAACCCAATCCAGCATTTCATTTCCAAAAAGCAGAGTTCACAAAACCAGGTAATCAGTACAAACAGGCAGAAAAATCCATTAAGGAGCAGAATCAGAAATCAGGCAGAATCAGTACGTGGTAACTAAGGGCTGAGTAGAGTACAATGTACTATGTTTGATATACGACATATAGTATATGTAGAGTTGAGACTAATTGGGAGATTGGTTGCAGGTAGCTGAGGCAACACAAGTGAAGTGGATGAACTTGATTGAGTGCAGAGATGTGGAGAAGACTCTGAAATGACAGCAGACAATAGAACAGGAGAAACCTCAAATGGATAGAATAAAAAATACACTTATTTTTAAAGTCTCTGCAGGAGGCCGGACACCCATGTAAAATAAAATATAGTGTTGACCTCTAGATGTTTCTGATTTTCAAACCAAAACTCAAACAACTGATTTTCTTTTTCTTCTTATTCATTCATAATATCGATGTGGCTTTTTAGGATTAAGGCCAAACTTAACCTTCTTCTCCTTATCTTCTACAAACAACCTTCAGAACGCACGCAGATCCACTCGCTAGAGTTTCACTCAGTGTTTGCGCCAACAGTTATTTCCGGATATTCAGATGTTCTGAATTTAACTTGGCACGTGAAAGCACCATATTGTGTTTACAATATTCAGGGTGAGACTTTGTCACAAATGAATGGCAACCCTGAAAGCACTGCTGAATCCACCACAGAACCACTGAGTTGAACGAATGCTGAGTCTGATGAATAAGTAGGAACCGGATCATTGGATTTTAAATTACTAAAAGTCTTTTTAGCCGATATATACGATCGTATTTTATCCGTTTATAAAGTTAGCCTTATAAACCTTTCCAGTATGGCAACGCTTTTGACCAGACTTTGTCACGAACTCTGTCTTCATGCTCGGTGAGCTATGCTTGAATTGAATTGTGATATATAATTCTTTCTGCTTGCTAAACTGTGGTACATTTCTGCAGTAAATGTTTACACACACACACACTTTTAGATCAGTTCTTCTTCCTGTTGCTGTGGAGTGCTTACCTGGATGAATTGCAGTTGTGTCACTCTGCCTCTGACAGTGCTACGGTTTAAAGTCAAATCTCACTAATGAAGCAAGCATTATCAAGAAATAAATTAAATCAATGACTCTTGAAATTACCTCTGGCCTTGGTTGAGAGTAACTAATTAATGGATTGATTCCTCGGTGATGTAGGGCTTCCGGTTGCCCTCTTGCTCTGACATATGACCTCATCCCTTGAGTCTGCTCTCCAATCACAGAAAAACGGGAAGAACATTGCATCTGACGGCAGGCGTTACGAGTGGCCTCGTGGGAAATGTAGTGCTTGGCAATCTAAAGTAGGGAATGAGTCACCATCTGTCTCCCTCCCTCACTCAGTCATTACACAAGCACCGTGTTTAAGTGCATGTATGTGTGTGTGTCACTATAAATGTGATTGTTTACGGGTTATATTTTTCCTACTACCACTCAATCCCGAATGTTTGGGATGACCAAGGAATTGTGGGGTGGCCTTTC
>NW_027180850.1:0-25000 GCF_040956055.1 Brachionichthys hirsutus | reverse complement strand
TCCACTCTGCACTCAGGACTTTTAACAACCACTGTGACTTCTCCTGTTTGTCTTTAATAGCACAAAATTACCTGCAATTTGGCTCCAAATGTGAGGCAAGCAATAGTGATTTGTTACGCTGCAGTTAGAGGCTTTCAACAATCCAGTCTCTGCTTCTATTTGACTCCATTTAAAAAAAAAATAAAAAACCCTCGACCAGGCTACGGTCTGAAGCCACATCCAATCATCTCTCTCCCACCATCCGGCCTCCTGCACTTTAGCTCCATCCATTAAAGCAACTGGATTTCAATTACTGATCGCTGGAGTCACATTAAGTTCTCAGGTGTCTAATCTTTGACAGGACATGGGCAAGTAAAAGGAAAACGAAAAACCGTCACAAACTGATTCCCTGGAAGAATTTCTGCCATTTATCAGATGTGGTGATTAAATTTGATGGTTTGTCAGGATGATATTATTGTCCTCTCCTGGCTTTTACCCCTGTGAGGGCCCTTGTTGCAAGTGATGGCTGCAAAATCAACTGTGCTTGTGCAACTTAGGGGCTGAATGGAAGTAGGCTGAACTGATCTAACATATTACACGACCGTGTGATCTAACAAAATAAAACTGTGTTCAAATAAATCAATTAATTGTCAATATATCTGGCATGAAGTATTTACATTTTTTTGTTTCAATAGTCTTTAAAGATTTAAATACAAATAACCTTTATCCTTATTTGTTATTAGTAGATTATTACTTTGCATTACAGCATAAATAAATGCTTGGTTTTGCATTTTTTTGTGGTGTACCTATAGAGTAAATGTAAATGAAATATCTAAATCATGTTGCCTGCAATAAAAACAAATAACAATCAACTTTTCTGTTAGTGGTGGACCAACAGTGTCCAGCTGCTCCTGATACAAGTCTTTCTAGCTCAATCCTGCTTTCATCACGAGCGTGTCTCACGCTGCGTTTGTCGGCTGTTGTTCAGGTTGTGTACTTTAGGTTTAACAGACTTGTTTGCTGAATCGAGCTGCACAGCGTTGCTAACTGGTTTTCACTGTGGCGACTAAACTGTAGAATAAATGTTCTGAAATGAAGGCAATGAAATAATCATGTCAATGAAATAAGCAAAAGTGCTTCATGATAGTACTTAGATATTCAAACTTTAAAACTCACTTGAAAGTATAAGCACAAGCCAGCGGAACCAATTGATATATATAAACTATATATAATCATAAGAGTAATAAATCACTGATTACAGCTGGATTGCTAAAAAATGTGAGGTATGAATCTTGTATTTATGTTGAAAAAGCAGGTTTAATTTAACTAGAACTTCTTGTGAAGTAAATTCCTTTTGCATTTCAGATGATATATAATTTACAATTAGCAAGTAATTCCTCCTTTAGTCATGATCATGTTCATTCCTTATGCTGAAATATCAATTTATCGTGACATTAAAATGTTGCTCTCAGCCAAATTAATGACCCGAATCCTCTTGAGAACACCTTCACACACACACAAAAAAGAAAAAGTCCCCTCTGGAAAAAAGTAACTTCTGCTGTGATGAACATTATGAAATGGATCCAGGACTCGTGTCGAGTACAATGATGAGATTACTATAAATGTATTTTACAACCTCAAAATATCAGATGTATTGTTAAACAGTTATTCATTCATTCATTCATCTGTTGCCGGGTCTGCGGGAGCCTATCCCGGCACTCAACCACTAATTGCTATCTTTCTATTTTAAAGCTCCATCTCCATGGCAGCGTTAAACATTGCCTGACAATGACTGCAGGTCATTTGGGTATGAAGTCGAATAGAAGAAACAATTTTCATCAGATGCTGCTGTTTGTTTGAAAAGGAAGGGAAATCATTGTTATTTTCAATTCACGCCACCGAAAGACCGGAACATCAGCGCGAGCTGTTCGGGCCGATCCGATTCACAAACGTGCCGCCTGTGTCCTTCATGCACTTCACTTTGTGAGGTCATGTTTTATGGATTTTGGAAAGTCATTATGCACAACAAATGTGTACATAAACGATGGTCAGCTGAACAACAAGAACATTACCTTGAGTTTCAAGTTCGTCGTCTCCATTTATGTTCTCATGGCACAGATGAGGATTTATGGAATGAACCTTCAACCCAGCCCAAAGCCAAGCTCACTTTCTGTAGTCACCGTTGTTTGACTGTAGCCTTCCCACCTCTGATCTGTTGCAACGTCCCGCTGGTTACTCCGGAGAGCCTTTCTTTGGCTCTGTCGCTCACACAAAACACGAGGCAGTTTACAGAGCCATATTCACGTCATGCGCTGCATATTGAGATTTCAAACCTCACGGTAAAAGACGTTTAGAGCAGGCAGAGCATGAGATGAGGGAGAAGGGATGTGAATTGGAGTTCAGCGTGTATTTATCAAGAGGTTTTTAATCTCTTAAAAAAAAAAAGACTTGATGTCTTTACTTGTCTCCAGGTTTCCACAGAGGCAGCTCCGCTCATACAAGGCAATGCCCAGACCTTCACCATCGGAGTCTTACCCCAGATCCCAGGATTCCCTCAGCTGGCTCCAGAATGTGACCTGCAGCTCACGGTATGAAAAGTGGCAAACTTTGCAAACATCTGGGTTAGTTAAAGGGGGGGGGGGGGAGTTTTGAATTCACACACATCTGTTGGAAAGCATTATTCTTAACGTACATCATCCTGGGCTGCATCTGGCTCGTTAAAGTCAGACTTACCTGAGCTTGCTGCATTTAATGTTATCATGATGTTACACCAAATTTTATTTGTTAGGATCAGAACATTTGTAGCGTTGAACTGTTAGCGTTGTTGTTTTATAGTAGGGAGGCAGTGTCACTGCGGTCCATGTTTAATCAACATGAGGCATCCGTTGTTGTTTGACCTCTGTTCTCACCTGTGTGTGTGTGTGTGTGTGTGTGTGCGCAGGCGCTGGAGGACAGGGTGACAGAGGTAACACCTTCAGCTCTGTCCTTCATCGATGCCGAGACTCCCAACGAGAAGCTTATCTACAATATCACCAAAGCTCTACCACCAGGACAAGGTCACACACACACACACACACACACACACACACACAGAGCTTTAATGTTATACAAAGCCATCATAATGCCGTTCCTCATTATTATTGTAGTGCTCATGAGCATGGTAGAATTACCAAAGTGAAAATGTTGTTCATCTTTACGATCTGATCTGGATGAATAAAAATAAGTGTTAGACTGAAGATGTTTGAAAAAAACAGAACATAATTCAGTGCAGAATTGAGTTTTCCCCAGCTAAACTCTAACAGTGCAGTTATTATTATTATTATTATTATTATAAGGAATCACCATCCTTCAAAGTTATTTAAAGACTAACTTTAAATCTGGACATTTTAATGCAATTAGCTGTTCATTTTGCTGATTTTCATGCCATTCATTTCTGTATTTAGACAGTCCGACAGACTGATGTGTCATTTCCAGCTCTCTGCCTAATTACTGAGGGTCATATTTGTCTTCGTAATGAACCGAGGAATTGGCATGGAAATCATTTTAAACAGAGCCAGTGAAAGGGGGCGACACATTCACATTGAACAGCAGCATTTGTCATGAGCATTTAATTTTTATTAGAAGATTTATTCTGCTCTAAGGAAATATTTTTCTGATCTGAAGATGCTGACTAGACATAACCTAATAACATGTAAATGTAAATCATGTAAAGGATTTCATTTCTTTGTTTCAGTACATATTTTCCTGTACCATTATTCACAGATACAGGTTTTGATGCTTGTTTTTCATAGATACGGTTGTACATATTAAGCAAATAAAGATAACATATAAATTACATTATCTTTCTAATTATGCCCACAGTACTGAAAATTGACTTCTTGCTTGCTTCCTTTCTGCTTTTTTCACTAATGTGTTAGCTCTTAAAAAAAGAAGCTCTTCATCTTTGATTCCGTTACCGAGGCAACAGTTTATTTGTTCCCTGAGAAACAATCGTGAATTTAACACACTTGCATTGGTCACCAGATAATCCTGCTTTGTTCTTGTCCTCAGGTGCCATCGAGCATCGAGACAGACCGTACACGCCGGTAAAATATTTCACTCAGGCCGACGTTAATGGTGGGAAGATCATCTACAGACCACCACAGGCCCCTTCACACCTGCAGGAGCTCTACCAGTACTCCTTCATCGGTGAGTTCCAAATATGCACACAATAACAGAGTCATCTATTTCATTCCATTCATGATCCTTTTTTTGGAATCAGTCAAATTGTAAAACCCATAATTTTTTATTTTATGCCCTCGTTTGTCAAATCCATAACAGCAAGATGTAAACAATAAATCGATGAATAGAGTAAGCAATGAATTGTTGAACAGCAAGAGAGGATTTCTCTGTTAAAAAAAAAGAATATGTGTGGGTTGGTGAGACATTTTCAAAGTAAACCCGAGCTGTCTCATTCCAAAAGATAACCCATAATCCAAGATCTAAAATGACTTGAATTTCCCTTAATCTGGGTTCGTGGCGTTCCAACGGGAAGCTTTGCGGTGGTAAATTATCATTGTTGCCTCCTGGGTTTTATGTATTGTGTCATCATCCGCTCAGTTTTTATGCCGGCTGCAGCACCCTGTCGACTTTGCCTGAACTTGCTGTTTTTCACTTTTATCACTTCGCGGCTATAAAAGTTTTCTTTTTCTTAATCCTGACAGGTCTGCCAGAGTCACTGAGCATCTATTTCACAGGTAAATGATTCACCTTCCTCAGTATAGAGAGGATGAGGAGGGCGGTGGAGGAGGATTGTTTCCTTTCTGCCCTTTATGCTCTCCTCTTCAGTGCTTCCAAACATCTGGCACATGTTTCTTCCACCTCCTGTCTTCTATTCATGTTAAATCCTTATTTTCCATCCTCACTTCCTCCTCCATCCTCAGCATTCCCCTCCCGGCTACTCCCTTGAACCCTTTATGTCTCTCTCGGTTCCATCATTTCTTCTCTCCCCCATGTGTTCTTTATTCACTGCCTCCTCCCCTTTCACCTTCACTTTTATTGCAGTTCCATCTTCTTTGTTTGATGTTTTTGATTTAATGCTCTCAACTCTTCTTGCTCCTCTTCCCTGACCTCTAATTCTCCTTTTTTCGTGTTTTCATCACGGTCGCATTTGCCATTCTTTGTTGATCTCTTCCTTTCTGGTTTCCATTCTCGTCCTTTCGGTCTTTCCCATAGATCGTCCTTGGTCCTGTTCTTTTTCCCCCATCTCTCCTTCCTCTGATTTTCCGGTCTGGCTCTTTGACCTTTCACCGGATCAGATCAAGTCTCACACTGGATTCATATGTCTAATCTGTTTTTGCTCTACATGCAGGTCAGCTGTTCTTACAAAACAGTGTTTGGCATGTTTAATCAGAAACACAACAAAAGCTAATTGAGTACAATTCGCATGCATGACATCAAATTGGATTTACATATAATGGAGCATTGGCCTAATCTGCACTTGTATACTAGCAACCACATTAGCATAAAGCTAATTTATTATGTTTGCAAACACTCAGCATAAAGGAAGCAGCCATAATGAAAAGGACATTCTTACGAGCGTCTGTTTTCTGATGATCGAATGCCGACCTTTTGTAGGTTGAAAAGGGAATTGTTCAAATGTGTCCTTTGCAGAGAACAGCAGAGCGATTTGATCCGCTTGGGTTCGTGTTTGTTAAAGATTTTTGGTAACAAGACTCTAGGGTATAAAGCCAAGATCAAAACATCCATACAAAGAAAAAGTAAATAAATAAATAACCCACTGCTACTCTGTGTGTTCCAGAGACGTGTCAATAAAGCCGGTGGCTTAACAAGATTCCTCCTGATATTGCTGTGCTGTTATTGATTGTCACCTGATTGAGGGAGATTTTTAATCACAGCTTCGGTGATTCTGTCGTTTTCTCCACCCCTTTCTCATTATTAATAATCTTTACAAAGGAGTCGATTCAAGGAAGCTGATTAGTTTTCAATTAATATCAGATATGTATGCTTTAAAAATATATTCTTGCTCGTCTCATTAATCATAATTTTTTGGACCGCTTTCGTAGTTCTCTGATTTATTTTCTGTGATCCGTTTGTGTGTCTCAGTGTCAGACGGAGAATACATCACCCCTGAGCTGGACTTTGCGATCCTGCTGTTGTCAAACCATCAGCAGCCGCCGGTGTTTCAGGTTCTCGACCCGCTGCTGGAGGTCAGCGTGGGAGGACAGGCTGCTATAGGTGAAATACAAAACACACACACACACACACAAAACTAGTGCGCACCAATACTAAGTTCTAAGGAGACGGCCTGTGGTTAAGAGGGTCTAGAAAGTGGTGAAGTGATGTGCGTGAGGTAGTGAGCCCAGAACGAGGCCCTGACGATTAACAACACTGGCAAAAGAGTCATATGTGTGTGTGAGCGCACACGTCTGATACAGACAGCTGATTTCCTCCTTTTCCTCTTCCTTCTCCTCGTCTGCGTTCGTGTAGGAGGTCAGCAGTTGGCGGTGAGTGACGCTGACACCGCTCCAGATGAGTTGGAGTTTGAGCTGGTGGAAGCTCCCGTCCACGGAGAGCTGATTAAGACCGACGAGAGAACGCACACCGGCATGACCAACGGTGAGATGATGCACGCGCACACACACACACACCAATTTATCCTTCTTTCTTCAGCAATACCATACAATATGATTAGTCAACACTAAGACACTGATGGCTACAATCATAGTGTCACCTTAATCCTAATGTGTTTTGCAGATGTTGCTTTCATTCCCCTCGGGGTTAGATAATTATATTCCTGAGTGAGAAACAATTACTTTTATTGATTACAAACAGACCTATCAGTATTTTCAAAACAACAACTTTGAATTGTTTGGCAACATGAGCAACCTATAAGAATTTATTTGAATTTAAAAGCTACTGGAATTTAACAGCAGAATAAAAAGTTAAATAGCTGCAGTTGTTTTGTTGTACTGGTTATTTAATTGGTAATTAATCTACTAAAATATGTTTACTTAAATATCTGTAGTGCAGTAAACGTTCAGACAAGTCAGGAATAAACAGTGCAAGTCAAGGTATTAAATTCCCTCCATCCCATCAGGTGACACCTTCACTTTCAGCGATGTCACCCGCAACATTCTGCTCTACCAACACTCCGGCCTCTCCACCCTGGATGATGCCATCACCTTCTCGGTTAGCGATGGCATGTCCATGTCAACCGCAGTCGTGCAAGTAATGGTGCTTGGCGCCGGGGGCGACGGGCCACAGCGAGAAACTTTAGCCACGCTGTCAATGGAAGTGGGCGAGAAAAGCAGCACTGTCATCAAACGCTCACATCTGGCTTACACTGTGAGTGAATGACAACTTCATGCATTCATACGGTGTCACTGTTTTCACAGTCCAGTTACTTTTTGAATGCATTCAGCCAGTCGAGGTGGCATTTTCGGCACAATAAGATGTCAATGGTTTTCATGGAGTATCCTTTGATCTGATGTGCTGTTGAAATGAAATCGTAGCTTGAAACTGTTTCTTTTTCCTTCGCAGGACAACACATCCCCAGATGCCCAGATTCAGATCCATTTGGTGTCGGTACCGATGTACGGCCTACTGACCAGGAGCCTGCAGCAGGAGCACGAGGAGCTGAGGGAGTACTCTTCCTTCACGATGGAGGACATCAACAAGCACCGGATCAGGTAGCGTTTAAAACCGTCACACAATGACGAGTTCAAGCAAATCTAAAGAGCAAAAAGAGATATATTATATAATACAATACAGCTGATGATCACACCCTAGCGTCTTTATATTTATTGAGACCAGAGAAATCATTGCTTTGTGATTTTGAAGTGTTTGACTTTGTTTCAAAGTCAACAGTTGGCAATGAAAAGGAACCCCAAGAACACTTTTGGTTCTAGCATTGGGCTTCAGTTTCTTACAATGGTTTGAATGCTGCCTCAGAGGCATATAAAAACAGAATATCCAGATAAAATATTCAGCTATGAAACAAAAAGAACTTTAAAGGACTCTGTTATTACTCGACGCAGTAATTGTGTAAGCAATAAAGTTGCACGAGGGTCCGTGTAAAATAGAAAATAGTCTGAATTAGCATCTTTTTAGTTCTCCAATAAAAATTAAAAGTGCTCAGAATTCACTTCAGCATTCCCTCTTGATTGCAGGTTTTGACAGAATGAGTTTATCCAAAGCGTTTTAAAGGTTTCCTGCTGTAAGAAATGTGTAGACGGTAGTATAATCATTGAAAAAGAAAAGTTCACTGAGAGCATTTGTTAGCATGGAATAAAGAGGTTACTTTAAATAAAAAAGAAAAGTCTGCTGTTGATTCCACTTTGTATGATGTGATGATTGGAGGGTTCTTCACGCTGTCAAAGCCACGGCCAGCTCCTCTGATTGCAGCATTTCAGAGTTCTCGGGGAGACAACATTTTCCCCTCAGTATAAACGCAGAAGAGGATGCAATAATTGTTCAGAGAGACACGTTGTTTTCCTTCAATCTAACATTTCTTCTTAAAAGACAAAACCTCGTACAAAAAATAAAAGAATCACCGGGGAGTCATTTAGTCGCCTTTTACCCAATTATGTTCAATGACTTTTGGCACAAGCTATTTCAATTAGTGTCATTCTGGTCTTACCTACCAGAGGTATTCAACCCCCAGTGAGTGGAACCAAGAGGAAATATAAATATGCAAACTACGCCATTTCCATAATGCAGGCCTGATTAGCTTTAATGTAGCACAAGCTCCAGGGAGCAATCTTTAAATCAGCTGTATTGGTTCTTTTCTCTGTGGCGTTTATTCAAACAAACAAGAACCAGGAATTGTTTTATGAGAATTAAATGGGATTAGAGAATATTATACAAGTATGTTTTTGAATGTTATGAGTGCGTTGCGAAGATTAGTATCGTTTTGGGAGCGCTAATGTGAAGCTCTCCCAAGCCAGCTATCAATTTTGGATTTGACACAACTCAAGTCGATGCATTCATTTAAATGAAATTATTGTATCAAACAAAATAGCTGCAATACATTTCTAAATAAATGCTATGAATGTTTCCCTGCACAGGTACATCACTTCCTTAGAGACGGGTAGCCAACCAGTCACCGACATCTTCCACTTTGTTGTTTATGACGGAGACAACAATCGCCTTGACAACCAGATGTGTACCATCACCATCACCTCCACGCCCAGGCAGCCGCCAGAAGTCACGGTCCACAGCAGCATCAAGGTATTTTTACACACAGTATACAACTACTAAATGATCCTAATGAAGAGAAAATCACAGAAAACAAACTGCACATTATTTCCTCTCCATTACCCTGCCTACTCACACATCCCTCTTTTGAGTTGCTTAAAGCAGCGGCTCCGTTAGAAACAGTCGTTAGCGAGACAAATGAGGCTGAAGAAAGCAGGAAACGCTGTCACCTGTTGTTTCTCAGATAATGAGGAATCATCACGGTTTGTTATGTACGTCTTTCTTTTATATCTGAAAGACATGTCAGCGTTCAATTCTTGGGTTTAATACAAAACCACTTACGATAAGCACGTTCATCCTCTCAGCTCAATTTCAGGACTTCTGTTTCCAGCTTAAAGGAAATCCCATTGTGTGATTCAATGAGCTACTCTCTGAAACTTGCCTGACCTCGTCATTGCATTTTTTTTTTTTGTCTTTATTTAAAGGTAAAAAAATATGACTATACCTTCAGGGCTGAATCCTCTATTAGCTCTGCAGAACTGAAAGATATGAAGTGAAATCCCAACGGTCTCTGGGAGGCATTTCTTTTTCATCCACGGGCGGAGCAATCCCAAGAACAGTCTGGAAAAATACAACACAAAATGGAACTCCACTGGTTGTACATAATGAAGGTCGTTCTTGAACATTTAGCAATAAATTGCCAACTTTATTGGGCCTTCGAACTTACTCTGATAGAACAAAGTTTGAAATTGTGTATGTGTTATAATGTCTTTATTGCTCTTTCATTGCAACTGCCTCGCTGAATCAGATTCAGATTCACGTTATTATCACTTGGATGTACTGTTTAGGTACATAGATGTGAAAAACATATGCTCGGAAGCTCCAATACAATAAAACATGATCATAAAAACACGATACGAAGAACCTGAAAATACTCGGTAAGTAAACTAAAAACAGTTAATAAACAAACACAGGGCAAAAGAAACAGAACGTGCGTGCACGGTGCTGAACTATTACAAAGTCACTTTTCAGTGCCGTTCAACAGTCTGATTGCCTGCCGCAATTAATTCTTACTTGACTGTACAGTCTATAAACTACACCTTTCAATATCAGGAGCAACAAGACTTATTTTTCCTATTCTGTCATTTAGGTAAAGAAAGGAAGTCGAGTGCAGCTGTCAACCAATCACATTACAGTATCTGACCTTGACACACCCAGTAAGGACCTGCTGGTCTGGCTCGTCAGTCCTCCAAAGTATGGCTTCATCGAAAACACCCAGATAGGTGAGCTCCCTGTGTGTGTGTGTGTGTGTTGTGTGAAGGTTCCTGTGTGACACGGAACGACGCCTGTGTCTGAACAAGGTCGTGACTGAACAGTTTCCACACTTCTGTTTATGGCCCACAATGTGAGCTGAATTCTCTGCGGTGCTTCTGCCATCTGGCACAGATTGAATGTGTTGTGGGTAAGTCCTGCTCGTTGGATGACTACAGCTGGGGCCATGTTTGGAGTCCAAAGTTTGAGGACAGATTTTCTTTTGTCCCTGATGGAACTGTTTGGGGGGAAAAAGTGAAAAGGATGAGATGAGTTTGAAGGGAATTGATGTATTGTAAATAACCTGAGACGGAGAGTCGAATATATCAAGCTCTGCTGGTTTGATTTTGACCATTCTTATCTTCATTTGTCTCGCTTTATTTGTACCCAACTCTACAAACAAAGTGGGATCCTAATATGCTTCATTCTCAGTAAAAATAATAATAATAATAATTTGAATCTTAAATCTAAGGTTCACCTGCAAACTCATCTTTAACATCATTTCACCATTGTGTAGTGAGGCTTGATATTCTGACAGGATTGCAGCTGAATTCCATGACATCAGCGCAATCTCTTTTAGCATGATGAGGATGTGGAATTCAGCAGGAAGAAGTAAGTTAGACATAACTTTCAGAAAGAAAACACATTTTAAAATTCAGCCACACACACCACAAATCACCCTCCTACGCTAGATAAAGAATAAGCATTCGTGCTAATACAAATTCAAACTCATGGCTGCAGCAGAATAAAATTACCCTAAAACAAAAAAAAATAATTGCTGAAAGAATACTTGTCGTGTAATGTTGATGTGCAAAGCAATACTTTCAATTATAGATGTGAAGCATATACAAATGAGGCTCTGTCATATTACATGACACAATGGGCTACCTGCCGATGCAATGAAGGATGCATGGAGCTGGATATTTACATTGTCTGCTGTGGTAGATAAGCCGCTGGCATCATCACCCCCCCCCCCCCCCCCCCCCCCCCCCGTCCCAGCTGACTGTCCTGGAGTCGGTCTGAACAGTCAGGAGGCTGAATTGCTTCTGTTATTTGCAATGTGTCGGTTATTTTCCTCAACAAAACCAGCATGCACTGACGTGCACCATTGATTTGCATCACAATCATCCAAACAGGCACAAGAAAACACGGAATTGACTACACATCTCTATGTGCATCCTGTATTTATATGCAAAACGTCTGTCAGGAAGTCATTATTCACATACAGTATGTGAGGTTTGCACAGAAACTGGCATAAATTCATTGCTGCACTGACATTCAGGATAAATACATTTTCACAATTGGTTCTTTCACGCAGAACCAACTGTAAATTACAGATCTATTGAAAGATGTGAAAGATTTTATTAGATATATTTTATTATGCCTGTTTAAGTCTAGCATCTGAGCTACCTAATCTTCAGGTAGTCCAAAATGTCAGCAATGATACGTTTCTGTTTCAGCCCGACAATTGGCAAAAGCCATGTTTCAGAATGCAATGTCATTTCTCATGCTTATCATTCCCTGAGTGTTACCGCTCAGATAAGAGGCTCTTTTCTCTCATCTTCTAACAGTCAGATGACGGAGATGTTTTGCTTGAAACACACTCACAAATACACACATCAGGTATACAGAACCCCCCTGACTCGGCTCACCTGCATGGGAATCATCCATCTTGAGAACTGAGATCTGAGAACGTGCCCACAGTTTGTCTCAAACTACACCGATTTTGCCCATTCCTTCTGACTCTCCTTCGGTGTCGTGAATGACAGAGTTGCACGGAACTGACAACGTGTCTTGGTGCATCCATCCTGCTTTGAAACAGCCAGATAAGACTAAAACTAAGTCAAAAGGTTGTTTGGAGGGAAAAGGACGTGTTTGACTGTGATTACAGCTGTCAAAATCAATAAGCAGTGGTGTGGTCATTCATCTGAGAGGCTTGGGAGAAGATTAAAGTAAAAAATGACGTGAGCTTCAGTGATCAAGTCACAAAAAAAGGTGTCAAATGAGTTCATCTTGAGGGAAGTAGAGCTGATATCCAATGTCTTCCAGTTGCAGTGCTTTGAATTTAAACATCTGCCGTTTTTCTTTGTATTGAGGATAATAAATGTCAAATATTGTCAAATCAAATGAGAAAATTGTCACTTCGGCCAGTGGCTGATTTAAACGTTTCTTTTCATATTGTGTGACGTAATTGCTCAAACGTGAAAATGATTGGCACAGTGACTCATCTCTTCTTCTGGTTCCTCCCCCCTTCCGCTCCACCAGGAGGCTCAGTCGGTGGGTCGCAGGTCATCACCCCTGATGTGCCCTTCTCCGTGGAGGACCTGACATCAGACCAAATTTTCTATGTCCAAGACAACCAGCACAGCGCTCAGGCCAAACAGGATATCTTCAGCTTCTACATCAGCGATGGACAGAGCCAGACGGAGGCTTTCAACATTGAAATTGACATCCAGGTAGCTGTTCATATTTTTCAGAAGGCATGACTTGAAGAGAAGAGCACGTGGAGGTGACTCCAATTCAGCTGGAGAAAGTATTTCTCAGCGCTGTTCATGGTCGTTTAGCATAATGTATTCCTCTTAAATTGGATGGGTGAGTGATGATGTGGTGGGACCGGTGATTGTCAGCTTCTTCATCACCACCAGTCTTTTAATACCCTTCTCACCTCACATCACTTCCTCCATCACCCCCCCTCTGGCCCAATTATCACATTGATCCTCTTCATATTATATATATATAGTTATTTGTATTGTGGAATCCCAGAAGTGCAATAACAGAAAAACAGCTTGAATGAAAAATTAGCATGTGGACAGCTGCATATGGAGACATATCTTGTTGTTCATCCTAGAATGCATAGAAGAAATAAATGATTTAATGTTTGCTCGTTTACCTCACATAGTCGCTATCGCTTCAGATTATCTCCAGCGCTGTAAAGAACTCAATTAAGGCTCTTGAGTTGGTGATAAATTATGCCAACGTTCACCTTGTGGATCTAAACACACCTATTACAGCTGTTCTGTGTCATCAGTAAAACTTGAGCCGTTTAAAGATGGTACCGGCGGAATGAAGGACTTTTACGGCTGCACGCTCGGTCGGTCACCTTTTGGATGGAGCAGCTTAAACCGGATGATAGCTTCATCGAAGAAAAAAAGAAAACCGCTCTGTCCTTCAGCCTGAACAAATCCAGCAATCCATCATTCAAGCCCGTTTTATGTCTCCGGTTTATTGATGGGGCTGCCAGTGAGCGCTGTGAGGGTGTGTGAGCGTATAATGAGGCTTTGAGTACATTTGGGAGGAATGGTTGGGATGGGATGGCACCGATTGCATGTTGGAAATAAGTATGAGAGGATGGTTTGATGTTAGATTCTAAATATCTGAAGGATTTTCAACAGGAGGGAACAACAATGTAGTAGCGTCATACACACACCTTATGAATGCGATTACTTCATGGGATGGTTTGTGTTTCCCATCTCAGCAGAGCGAAGAGGACAGCGCGCCTGTGGTGTCGGTCAGCAGCATTCATGTGGAGGAAAACTCTGGTGTTGTGATCAGCAACTCGTCAATCAGCGTCCTCGACCAGGATACGCCAGAAAATGAGATCCTCTTCACTATCATCAGAAAGCCTTCCTACGGTGAGCACTGAGAGCAGAACACACACACACACACACACACGCACTGCTGCAGAGTAATGTCGAAGAGAAAGAGCATTCCTGCTGCAGAGCGAGCTTGATTACATCGAGAGGATTTAGTACGCTCTCGATATTATGAATGGGTTCAGTTCAGCAGCAGCACAACCTTCAAACTGAGTCGTGGGAAACTGATGAAAGGAGGATTTATTCATTATATATTATTATAGGCTGCTGTGTCAGGTGTTCCTTGTGGATGTTCAATCGGTTTGTCAAGAAATCTGCAACCAGTAAGGCCAAACAACTGGCCGAGACTGAAAGACGTCTTATCACTGTGTGCGGTCTTTGTCAAGATGGCAGGAAGGCCTCACAAATAGCTCCATTTGACCCTCATTTGATGCCCCCCCCCCTCTAATTTTCAGATTAAGTTTACCGTTAAGACAAACTATTGCGTCCTGATATCAAAAGCTACAAAAAAGGTCAAGTTTAGGCCTAAATGTAACCGGACGTTGTCCATTTGGATTTGGATTATTTTTAATGCAAATTAGCTGTGTCTTTCATCATTTGTATGCATCTAGCACACCTTGATTTCATGTGCTATTTGTAAATGCAAAAATGTCCCATCTCTCCCTCTGCCACTGCTTTGCTCTCAGCTGCACCACCACCCCATCCTTCACCCGTCGGCTTTGATTGGGGGGGGGGGGTGCTCATCAGTCCTCAATATATGCATATAAACAAATCCACAGGGAGAGATGAGGTCAGAGACTAGACCTGAAGCTCAAACTGTGTTCTACTGCTGTGATGGTGAATATTCAAAACTGGTCAGTTGTTTGCACCACTGCGGTGCAAACAATTCACTCACCAGAAATCACAGTGATAAAGGGGTCCAATATGCACTATCATGCAAAATGTATTCTGGATCTGATCCAGAATGAGGTCAGGAACAAATAGAGTAGTACATTTTAAACCCCATTTGTGAGGGTTGCTATGGTGACCTTTGCTGCAGGTTGATTTCTGCCCTGCACAGCTGCGGAGGCATCGTTGATCTGAACGAGACGCACCTGTTATACATCTCACCTAATCAGCTCCTGCCTCTCCGGACAGTTCTCTGCCAGAACATCCCCTCTGTTTCCTCAGTGTTTTCAGGCTCTCCTGTTCAAAACAACAAAATTATTTTGTTTTTGGACACTTTCAATAATATCTCGCTTTTTACCTCCACGAAGGAGGTTCTGTTTTTGCTGGCTTTTACCAAGACACTGTGGAATTAGTAGTGGGCAAACGGATGTGTTGTATCTTCAAAAGCTGAAGGTGTGCTTTTTGTGAATAACTTCTAATCTCATAATGACATCAGTGTGAATCCAATTGCTAAAGGTTTGTTTTCATGGTTAAGGAATCTAAAATTAAATATAGGGCCTCTATTTTTGGTGTAAGTCTCAATATAGGGAGACTGAGCTGCTCGGTGCTCTCCCAGTGCTTAAATTTGAGTTTTTAATGTGTTCTTATCGAGAAAGCTACAACCAGCGTAGCCACAGGCCAAAACAAATAAATAACTGCTCTGTCTGAACAAGCCTGTTTGGAATGGA
The DNA here is from genome assembly GCF_040956055.1 of Brachionichthys hirsutus. Classification (NCBI taxonomy): domain Eukaryota; kingdom Metazoa; phylum Chordata; class Actinopteri; order Lophiiformes; family Brachionichthyidae; genus Brachionichthys; species Brachionichthys hirsutus. The sequence goes on along the minus strand of NW_027180850.1, from coordinate 9,303 downwards.
TTCTGCACTGCACAGGTTCAATGCACAAATGAATGAAGGTGTTCAAACATATTAAATCGCATTGTATTTACAACAAAGTCTGCCATTTACAAGGCACCACACAGGAAAACGATCGAAGAATGCTAACCGTTAAATAGCATCATGGCAGTAAATAAAAAAGGTAGTAATTTCTCAGGATTTTTATTCTGATCTTTTCATGAAGTTGATTAATTTAGGTTTTAAGGCATTTTTGATTATCTCTGCCATGCTAAAAAAAAATAAGCTATTTTATGTCACTATTAAATGTTACGAGCCACAAGAGATCAACTTCGCTGTCGCATACCTGACAAAAACATTCTGCACTCCACTGAGTGCACTTTTCTATTTTGAAGTTATTATGGCGTCCTAATTTCTGCTTATAAAATGGAGGTGTCTGCAAGAGATGTGTAAAAAGCCGGCTCTTTATATTTGCAAGCAGTAGAAAGTTGAATATTCTGCAAATAAACACTGGAAAATAATGCAAACAGGTGTGCAGAATGTGCATTAGCATATTCATGTTTACCTCCAACACGTAGGTTAGCGACCAGATGTTACATCCGCACACAAACACAACCCACAGTATAGACCAATAAACAGCACACAGAGTTATGCCAAGAATCCTACATGGCAATAATAAATTGTTCTGAACGTTACAGAGTTACACACACACACACGCACACACACACACACACACACACACACACGTAAACATATAACTCTCATTCCCAACATCCAAACAGTTTAAAAGAAGACAAATAACCACAGGCTGTCTGCTGCAATACCACTGCAGCCATCCCTCACACACTCGCCTCACACAACACACTGACACACACTCAACACTCTGACATCCCAAATAGAGTTTTCTCTCCTGCCTGTCAGAGCCTACATGCTGAAACAGCATGCTGAAACATGAAACATGTCTTTATGGGACAAACATGGATTACCGTGTCAGCTGTAGGAAACTGGTTGAAATAAAGCGAGGAGCAATAATGAGTGATTTGTCACAACGGATTCATGTTAATTGTTAGCTGATTGCATCCAGTAAGGAGCCTTATTGCAAAGTTAAAGGACTTTAACACAAAGTCTGGATTTTTATTCCAATTTCATCATTTGTCAGTACAATCAAACGTTAATGGATGCTCATCACCTGTCAATTATAATTTATTAATCATCCATCCACCTTGCCTTCTTGTTGACGAGATGATAACAATTGTCTCATCTGCAGCTGCTTATCCACTTTTTGGGTCACGAGTCTGCTGGAGCCGATCACAGCGGGCCACAGGCGAGAGTCGGGTTACACCCCGGATGAGACCCCAGCTCATCACACGGCTCGTTAATAATATGATCTTCCATTCTGATTGGTCTTCTTCGATGCAATACTTTGTCAGTTGTGACATTGATGTTGTTGTGATGACAGTGTCAAAGCCAGAAATATGAGAATCCAATTGCAGAATCCAACTGTTGCTTTCAAAAGCTGAGTAACAGTCCATGTCTCTCTCATTTTTTTTTTTTTTTTTTACTCTTTCAATCTGCAATAATGCTGCAGTGACTTCTTTGAACATTACTGGATTTTTCCACAACAACACAATGAAGTTGCTGAATTTCTGGCGGAACTCAACAAGCCGGGTTCAGGACATCGGCGTCACTGTTTACAACAAAAGGTGTGGCCTATTACTAAAGACTCAACTACCTTCCCAGTAAAGGCGCCGTAAAACAGTTGGTGAAAGTGGACTGCTGTCATGGAAACAGCAACAAGAGTCTCCTCATCCTCTTCTCAACAGGGTGCAACGCCCGGTGACAAAATACCAAAAAAAACGGACCCAGTTAATGAACAAAATAATTACTAAATAATTCCTTTGTCATCCTCACCTCAAAAAAGCACTGACAAATGTCTGTCTGCATGTGTGTGTGTGTGCGCGTGTGTGTGTGCGCTCAATCGTCCTTGTCCTTAGGGCTGAATGAAAAGGGATGATCACACTACTGCACAGGTGCAGTTGCACACCTGCACACCTGTATACATTTCATCAATCTCGCGTTCCAACAGGTAAAGTCCGCAGACGCCAGTTCTACTCCCAGCCTCTGGAGAATGGCCGAGTCCTCGAGCAGGGATCTACCTTCACCTATCAGGATGTCCTGGACCAGCTGCTGGTCTACACCCCTGAGACGGTCAGCGGGGGTGCAGATGAAATGGGTTTCACCCTCACCGATGGCATCCACACACATACAGCCCGCTTGGAGTTCACCATGGATGTCAGGAAGAGCGAAGGACCTCGAATGACCGTCAACAGAGGAATGCAGCTCCCAGCAGGTGAGGAAGGAGAAGGGAGGTTTGGGAAAAGGTCTCTATACTTTTTGCACTTGTCAGATAGGATTAGTGAGTGCTCTGTATTATTTCAGGATCTTCGTCCCAGATCACAGAACAGAATCTGAAGGGTACAGACATCGACTCAGACAGCCTGAAGCTCAGGTACGTGCTGACCAAAGGGCCGCCGGCCGGGAGACTCCAGCTCAGCAGGAGCGGACGGGTGGAGACGATTTCTGTTAAAGGTCCAATTCAGAGCTTCACTCAAGACGACGTCAATAAAGGTTCTTCTCTTAACATGTTGCGCTCGTTCCATTTTCCCAAATGGGTTCTGTTCGCTCATCTTTCACGTTATGAATATGAAAGTTGTTGAAGGCTGTGACTCGATCTTGGGAAGACTTTTTTATTCTATTGCATGTATTGTAAAAAGAACTATTCAGAAGAGTTCACATCGAGGCTACCAGTCATTTTATGAATGGCGCTGAAAAACAGCACTGAGCCCTCGTCTCCGTCTTGCAGGCCTCCTGCGGTACGGCCATGAGAAAGGGGAGAAGGGCGGCAGCCTGTCTTTCAAGTTCAACCTGGTTGATCCAGAGGGAAACAAATTGATCGACCAGTCCTTCTTCATCAGTGTGCTCGGTAAGTTTTCATCCATCGTCTGTTACCCACAGCACTAAAATAAAAGCTGAAGTGGTTTTTCATCTAATGGAGAGGAGGAGACTGCCGACTCATCCCTTTGCCATGCGTGCTTACTGCCGCTGCACCTCGGACAAGGCCTGAATATGAATCGTGTGGAAGCACCTTCTGTGTAAATCACTGTTTTTCTCAATCACACAAGGGCGTTGTGGCTAATTATCGTCATTCATCAAACCACGTTGACGGCTTGTTGTTTTTCACTGCAACATTTCCATTTTGTTGACGCAAACGGGGGATAAATAGTGTTGAGGTGAGTTCAGGCATTTAAGTAGTGAGAATGGAAATCATCCCTAGAAGGGAGGCTAGGTTTAACAAAATACTCCATTGAGAGAGTGATGGATGTTGGATGTGGAAAGGAAGTGAAGAGTCGTGTGCAGGCAGGCTGGACGGGTGGAGGAAAGTATCAGGTGTGCTATGTGATAGGAGAGTGTCAGCGAGGACGAAGAGAAAGGTCTACAAGACAGTGGTGAGGTCAGCCATGATGGACGGCTTTTTTATCCTGTTCTCTGTGATTCCTTTTGTGTGTCTGCTCTATCAGATGTGACATCACTGATGATCTCTGTTCACACATCTCTTGCTACAGCGCAACTGCCCCTCTATCTTTATTCTCGTGCTCCATTTTTTTTTAAATCAAGGTTTAGAAGTTGATTCCTGATATCATTACATGCTTTTGGATTAATTGTTTCCATAAACTCAGGACAGGCTGGTGGTTGGTTTTTCCATTTCTTTTCATGGAGACTCTTCTTCTATGTTTCCTCTCCTAAGACTAACGTCTTCTCCGTTTCTCCAGAGGACCGACTTGCTCCATCTGTAACCGTGAACAAAGGCCTGGTGCTGAATGAAAACTCAGTGAAGAAGCTGACCACACTGCAGCTGTCAGCCAGCGACCAGGACAGCGAACCCAGCGAGCTCATCTACCGCATCACCAAACAGCCGATCCTGGGTCACCTGGAACACGCCACCGGCCCAGGTAGCATCCCGGAGTTGTGTCACACATTTACGGAATCTGGTCTCTGGGAAAATCTCACTAAAGAAAGAAGAATACCTTAAAAACGGTTATTAAAAGAGTTTCCTTTGCAGATCACATGAAACCTTGTTTTTCATTCTGGCGTGTTTAGCAATACAATAATAGTTATGTATTGTGTAGTAATATGAGACAACACATGCTAAACAAAGTGCTTCTTATGCAGCATTTGTCATTGTTGTATGCACTCGTCAATATTCGTCCCGTTCTAACAGGTCAATGGGAGAGAGAGAGAGAGAGAGAGAGAGCAGTCTGAGCAAAACAAAACAGGAACAAGCTCAAAGACATTATTATGGATGTGTATGTAATGTGTATTGCGTAAAAACAATTTCTCACAAGAAACACTAAAGATACTACAAAAACTTTAAGATACTACAGAGTGAATTATTAAAGAAGATTTACAGAAAACAAATGACATCGAGCTGGGGATGGGAGAAATTAGAAACAAGGAATCTGATAAGCAGAAACAGTTTGATAAGGAACTGTACATGCACATATTAAATGACTGCAATGTACACAATACGTGGGTCCAGCATGTTCTAAAAACTCTAATTTCTCTCATCACTAAACACGCCTTCATGCTAAATAGCCGTCCGATGCCCGAGCGTCCGTTCAGCCCAGAGCCGCAGAACGGCTCGGGATGATTCCTGCTAACCATTGAGCCGATGCGTCATCCCACACCAACGTGAACAGCGGCTCCTTTGGGATAGTTTTTCAGCCTATAAATGAAGGTCATGGTAGCAGCACAGAGAGATGGACACTCTCCTTCAATGCCCACTTTCAAAGCCAGTGTCTTCAAAAGGCATATTGACTGGCCACGGTTGTTAGAACCCCCCCTATCAGGTGGAAAGACAAAGATTATATATATATATTTTTTTATTGTTCCAACTCAACTTGCTAATTGTCTTCTTCTCTGTCCAGGCACCAGAATCAGCACATTCACACAGGCTGACGTCGCATCACGTAACATCCAGTACATTCACAGCAGTGAAGAAGAGAAACACGCCGACCAGTTTTCCTTCATCGTGTCAGATGGAACAAATGAGGTGAACGAAAGGGGTCGACCATTAAGAACTTCAATAGTACAAGACCCTTCAGAAGAGATTCTGCAAATAATGTTTTATTGACACCTAGTGGAAAAACTTGCAAGTTTTGGCACTTGGGATAAAGATCAGTGTTTCAGCAACACTGATTTGTAATCTCGCAAAGAGAGCTCAGATATGAGTCACTTTAAGATATATTTACAATGGGAACAGTAGGGGACTAAATAAAGGTCCTTGGAGAACACCTTTACATTCATTCATTACCACCTGCTACACTACAGATGCCATTTAATATTATCATTTTTATTGAGCGCCGCGATGCGCTGGTGACACATCTGGGGTGTACCCCGCCCTCTAGTCAGCTGGGCTATAGGCTCCAGCAACACCCGTCACTCGCAAGGTTTATATAGCGGCTGTAAACGAGCCAAATAAGGTTGTCTCATCAAAAAGAAACGTTCAGTCAATTGCATGTATTTCCCCACACATAACAAGGATTAGGATGAGAAAACCCTGATCAAAGAGGCAGACAGGCTTGTATGTGATTCTTGTTTGAACAAATTAACGATAAAAACCCCTCATTTGGCACTCTCAGCTCTGTGTTTGCATGATAATGAGTGTTAAGTCTCCCCATAAAATTCTCTTTTCACTGTGCCTGAAATATTTAGCTACAATCCTTTATTGAAAGGGTCAGTAAAAGTTTTCAGACTCATTTGATAAGGGTTTTTTTTTAAACTATAAGTGTTAAAATAAATACTCATGCCATCTAATGGCACCAAAGCTTTTAGAGAGGTGATGTAGTGGCGCTCCAGGCCCCTTGTCACCACCCTATTTTGCTTCATGCATAAATCTGCCATGCTAATCCGAACTAATGAGGCCCTCGTGGACTTGAATAAACATGTGAAAAAGGTCCTTTGGTCTTCACGCATGGCCAGCTCCAGTGTGTGAAGGCTTTTGTGGCAACTGTAGTGCTTAGTGTGTGAAGTATTGTAGTGCTTATACTTTTGTTAAGTCTAATCTCTCTTGTTAGGAGGCCAGTTGAGTTTGCTGTAATGAAAGCAGTTTACATATTTATTCTTAAGGATTCAAGTAACTCCAACCCAAGGAAGAGCATTTTGGAAATCGTTTTACATTTGTGCTGTTTTTTTTATTATTATCCTGTTTAAACTGTCTCCAGGTTGCCCAGACTTTCTACATTACCATTAAACCAGTGGACGACTCCCTGCCGCTGCTGCAGGTTCCTGGAATGAGAGTCCAGGAAGGAGTGAGGAAGACCATCACTGAGTTTGAGCTGAAAGCCAGTGATGCAGACACTGAGGTAGGACCGAAGACACGCAAATCTCTCAAAAGCCTCAGCCGCCAATTTACTCAATTGCTTGCTTGACACTCGAGAGAGCTGATCATGCCGAACTGGTTTAGAGAGCAACTGTTTTCAACAACTTCATTCTCTCCTGCAACACGCTAAGGAGAGTTTCCTGTAGCTTGAAGCAAAATCCATCTTCGAAGACTCTCACGCTATCAATTCTATCAATCTGCTGCAGACATTTTTTGTGATTATCTTTCAGCAGCTCCTCTGGAAAAACCTCCCCTCCGCGTTAAATTACAGATTTCGCATTCTGATGTCTTTAAAAGCATTCCCACCGTACGTTTGGTGCAAAAATAATCATAAACTCTATTCACCTCTGATTTGTTCCTCTCACTGCATTTTCCACACGTAAATCTTTTCCAGGCAGAGTCCATTGTCTTCGCTGTGGTCCAGGCTCCTCGCCACGGCACCATCGAGCGCACAAGCAATGGCCAGCACTACCGGCAGACCAGCAGCTTCACCATGGACGACGTCTACCAGAACCGCATCAGCTACAATCATGACGGCTCCAACTCACTCAAGGACCGCTTCACCTTCACCGTGGAGGATGGCACCAACCTGCTGTTCATGGTGGAGGAGAGCGGCAAGGAGGTAGCGTGTGAGTGTGTGTGTGTGTGTGTGTGCGTGTGTGTGGGACAGTGTGTGCGAAAGGATTTAGTATATTTTCACTTTTATTTTGGCTTGCAATTTACCAGGAAGGTTAGATTTGTCATTAGATTGTGTGTTAGGGTGTGTGTGTGTGAGGCAACCACCTGAAAATGTCATTACAGCTGGATGATTGAATTAGCAGAGTTAAGCCACAGCCGTGAGTGTGTGTGTGTGTGTGTGTGTGTGTGTGTGTGTGATGTTGAATCAGCAGTTTGTGTTGTACTTGCATCTTTTCCGGGGACCTTTAGTTATAAAGCCTAGAGAGAGAGAGACACGTCTGAAATGTGAGCACGCATCTGCAGAGCGAGACCATTTTTTAGAAAGTGTTGACAACATATTTTCACAAAATTTAGAAATGTGCAATGCATGCAAGCACATTCAGAAAAAGTCACACTCACAAAAGAAAAATTAGGACGCTGATTGAAAATGAGATGGGTTTTCTTTACAATACAAATCAAATTACACAGGGACGTTTTCATCTTTTTAGTTTTTTATGAAAATGTCAGCTGTGTGGTGGTGAAAATCAAAGCCACACAACTCATCTGATCAACACTCGGCAGGTATTGATACCCCCCCAATCACACCCACAAGATTCTTTTGGCTTGTGTTTATTATCTTCCGATTACTTTGAGACACTTGGCTCGACGGTCTCAGGTGAAGCTGATCTGCGGCTTTTTAATGATAGCAGTGCTAAATTGTTCCTGCTGGAGCTGATGATGAATAATGCATGAACTCCTATCATGCCTTTTGGATGGAGGTACATTCTTTAAATGGCATGTTCCAATATTGGCCTTGAACAGCATCTGTGTGATGAAGATCTCCTTTAATATTCGCCCGTCACTGTCGACACGACGCAGTAGCTAGTAGTAGAGTAGCAGACTATTCTTTAGGCTCTTATCACAGCATTGGCTTGCACCGCTTGTTTTGGATTTCCCAGATTGTGACCGCTGCCCCACAGAAGTTCAAGATTGATATTCTGCCGGTCGATGACGGCACGCCGCGTATCGTCACCAACCTTGGCCTGCAGTGGCTGGAGTACATGGAGGACAAGGTAGAAGTATTCCTCTTGCTGTGTATTTCCTGGATGTCAGTATAAACCCACTCTACTGCCTCGACTATTTCACGGTGATGGTTAATATAGCTCTAAAGGGACTAATAGAGCCACTGATGGAGAACGTCTTCTAATGAACTGCACTTTCAAGTTTCCATTTGCTAACTTGCAATTGCAAGACGTCCTTGCTCATTGGTCTGAAAATGAAGGCTGTGCTTTCACTTGTCATTACAGACAGAAATAGTTCGAATGAGCGGGATGCTGGGTCGCCACGGCGATCTGCACCCTCAGCAAACTGGAGCAATAGCCGTTTTTTATGAATGGCTTTAATTGTGCGCTCACAGTTCTGTGCCGTCTCCCGCCGACTGAATCATCATCATGAATTAAATGTCTTTGGGACTTATGAAATGCAAACAGAGGCTGTCACTGTTTTTTCCTACAATGTTTTATTTGTTAGCGCCCCCTGGTGGTTCAATTACCAAACCACAATATAGCAGTTTCTATTGTATAAAAAAAAAAAGCCATTTGGTTCATTCATCCAGAGGCTGCGTTTCGGTTGCACCTTGGGTAATAAAGTCTCGGATGTTTCAGGAAGGTAGCAACACAATACTCAAATCATGAAACAACTGGAAATGAGACAGCAACAAACTTTTTTCATCGCACTGTATTTCCCAGTGGAAGCGTCTGGTTTAACCTGAAACAGGTATCTCGTGTGAGATCGGTCCTCCAGGATACATGGAAACAAAATGTTTGCCTGCGGCAGTTTTCAAAGTGTAATAAGGGTCCGAATCGCTATACATTTGACAGTTTTAGGAACATATGGTTTCAGCATCAACATTTCTAGCTTTGAAAATGTATCCGCAAATATTAAAGGGAACTATTATGATTTCATAAATCATCATTTTTATAGTTACTTAACGCTACTGTTCCAGCAGCCGTAATGAACCAGGCCTGTCTTTGGGTTAATAAGGTGCTAGTATGGTTAAAACTGTAGTAGATTCATCTAGATTTTCAAGATGGACAGAAAAAGACCAAACCTTTGTATAACCCCGTCTTGATCACATATGTAGTTTGCTCCAAGAAGGTGACTATTTGTTCCATCCCATACGTCTCTTCCTCCCCTTTTTTCCTGTCCAGTTCCACTTGTTTTCTAAGAAC
>NW_027180849.1:0-25000 GCF_040956055.1 Brachionichthys hirsutus | reverse complement strand
GAGTGTGCAACTCCAAAATAATATGCCATTATCATTTCTCTGTTTCCTGCAGTTGTGTGAAAAAACAACTGCTAAATCTAACCTAGTGTAACGTAGCATAGCATAGCATAGCATATACAAATATTCAAAGTCATGAATTTCATGGTGCTAAAAGAAGCGCAATACTTCCAGCAAAGGTATTGCAACAATGGTGAAAAATGCTTTGAATAATGTAAAGTTGCTTTCACACCAGAACTGTTTGGTCCGAGTTCGTTTCCTCGGATAGTCCGCTTTGTTTGAGCAGGTATGAAAGCTCATCCGAACTCTGGTGCGGATCAAGTAAGCGACCTCTGGTTTGCCTAAAAACGTGAGTCTCGGTTCCCTTGCAAGTGAACCCTGGTGCGTTTCGTATGCAGTGTGAACCATGTGATGCTTTGTCCCGCCCATCAGCGTCTCTGAGGCATGATGATTGGATGATCTGTCTGAGGCGGAATCCCTTTTTAATTGCCTTTTAATATTGCAAAGACAAAACTGAGAAAGAAAGGAGACAATGAAAGTAACTACTTTAATAAATGTACTTCTGGTAAAATATTTCTTTCTGACATGAAGGGAAATACTTCTCTTCTACCACAGAGGGGAACATCGAGAAGTATTCGCCTCTAGTAAATCCTTTCTCTTCTCTAAAGTTAGACTGCACTACTATGAACAAATCGTGTATAATCCCTTGGAGGTTTGGGACTTTGTGCTTCTCCTTTGCCACCGTCTGTCTGCAGGCCGGTCTTTGTCGACGACTCACAGCTATGACTGTCAGAACTCTTGAATAACTCCACAGTGACCTTCACAAACCATGTCAGGCTGAAAGCGTGGAGCTCCGTTAGTGCTGTACATCAGCAGAGTGTCAGAGAGGAAGAGGAGGCGGAGGATCATTGGATCATAATACATACTCTGTCTGTTTAGAGGGTTCGAAGGGTTCAGTGGAACACCAAGGACGCAGTATTTTTCAGACGGACATCTGGAATGACCTGTGGAATTATGATTCAAAAGGCCACTTTAAAAGATGTTCCTCTAAAGTTTAAGAGGCGGCCAGTGAAGTAAATTAAGGTCAAAGTCAACGTTCACCGAAGCCTTAAATCTCAATCTGTGCTGTCAGATTTTATGAGAGAAGATCCTAAATTATGACCATAATCTTTTTCTTCACCCTTTATCATATTTCATACCAAATTTCCTGCTTTTCTTTGTTCTTCTTTATTTCCCTGTTCCCATTTGTCTTTCTTTCTTTTACTGTTTATCTTTAATTATCTTCATCACTTGCTTTTTATACACCCTCTTTTCCTAAATCCCTTTTGTTTTGAGACCTTTCTGTCTATTTTTCTTGTCTTTTTACCCCTTCTTTAATAATTTCATCGCTCCTTTCATAGTTTGTTTTTTGGTAAAACAATCATTCATCATTAATTTTTCACCTACTTGTCATTCTATTAGCTCAGGGTTCCTTTATCCTCTCCTCTCCTGTGTGGCAGTTTTAAACGACGCCTGGCTGACAGTTACTCTCTTTAGGGAAATGAACAGCTTTGTGTGTCGCTAACACTTATTTTCCTCGAGGTGATACTCACGCTGCTTCTGCGCTGATCCAAACACCAGCCGCTCTTCTGTCTGAAGAATTAGCAACATCACAGGAGACACAATCGAAGAAGATGCTCTTTCATTTCACCTTGTATTCATTGCACACTCGGGAAGACAAGGAATTGTTCATGGATGAGCTCCGACCCAAAAGCCTGGCTGTCTTAGAGCAGAGGCCTTTTGTGCTTTTTGAATCCCCCCAGTGCTTCCAAAGCAACCAAAAAGCCTCCAAAAACACGCTTTTGTCCAGCCTCATTTGTTCCCCTTTTGGTTTCAGAGTGACTCTGCTTTCCCTGTAAGAGGTTTACAGTGATGGGCTGCTGTGGGCCAACCTGCAGCTCTGTTTATGGGGATGTAGTACCGACAACAACCCCTCAGCACAGCCCCGCTCCCTGACTACACACACGCACAACTGGATAATGAAATTCAAGGGTGGCTGATCCACAAGGCTTCAGCTTTGTGAGGAGGCTTTGAACTTGCACTGATCGACAGAAAGAATTCACTTTGTTGTTTAAACCCACAACACATAGTATTCACCCACCCCGCCACCATCTGTTCTTCCAGCAGGAGGGGGGTGGGGGGGGATTTGTGCAAACATGGTCCTGTCTGAGCTCATATCAGCGACCTGGCTTTGCTTTTGGTTCTCTAACTAGAGATGCGTTCCTGTCGACCCCGAACCCTACAGAGGTCACTGCAGATTCAGTATGTCAGAATGAAATCAGGGTCCACTCATTGAGACTGCAGTCCTGAACTCAGTCAGTTGGTTTGCTCTGTCCAAAGAAGCAAGCAAGCAACTGAATGACTGACCAAACGAGCAACCAACCAACCAATGGACACAGTAAAGATAATACATGAATTTATAATGTGAATAGACTATGGTTGGCCCTTTATCTGATTTTCAGAGGACTTACTTGAAACCAAGTTTTGCTCTTTTACTTACTGATAATTCCTTGACACTGAAGGGCATTTTCCTTTGGGCCCATGTGTTTGGCCTTACCATTAAAGACCACATGAGCCCCTAATGTGGCTTCATGGGCTATGATTTTTCACATTCTACACAGCTGGTGGACCATTCAGCATTCCATTTCTTGTCATATGTGAAACTGAGATATTTCTACAGCTCCCAGTACAGGAATACAGTACTACATTTTTGTTTAGTTCTCAGATTTCACTTAAACTAGAATCCCTTGCAGCCTTTCACAAATACCTGCTGCACCGTTTATCCACCCCCACCAGCGGTACCTGATGACACGTGATGCAGACACTTGTCAGGTGGCCTTTGACATGAGGGTGATTTGTGCTGACATGCTTGGGTGCTTCCTCCCACTTTGTATTTCCATCCCTCTTTCTGTTTCCTCCCACAGAGAGGTCACTGGTGTTGATTTTTCAACCACCTCTCCTGTCACCAAAGAAAATGTAAATCGTGGAGAAGGGCAACAGGTGGCGATTAGCCTCTGTCCAGCAGGAAATGATGCGAGCTCTTGGCAGATACATCCCCCTTTTGCCTCTAGGATAGAAGCACTATCCCGAGCCTAGATTTCTAAATTCAAGTGTCATGTATTAAGGTGGCAGAGCGTGGAAGAAGAACCAATAGCTTTCAGGGTTTTCTTCACCACTCAGACTCTCCAGAGCTATTTAGATTTAATATTGTGTCCAGCTTACCTTTCAAGCCCACCTGGTGCTCCCTGCTCCGATCAGCAGCCCAACTTTATTACAAGCTGGTAAAATTAGTGCACTGTAAGCTGTAAATGATATACCACACAATAAAGTCAGGAAAATTATTAATCGGACTCAAAGTTTCCAGGGCAGGTATATCATACATTTTTAATGATAAGAGCTGAAAAAAGCTTCATTTAGGTTGAATAAATAAACATTTCCTTACATATACCATTAATACAACAATCAAGTCCATTCAGAATAAATTTCAGTGTGGACCTTTTTGTGGACCAAAAGCTGGGCCTTTTGAAGATGCATTAAAATCTCTATTTTAATTTTTCAATAATTTAAAATAAAGGATAATTAATAGAAAAGGTAGACGTCATTAGTTTAATGGTACTGTTCCTCTTCCTCTTTTAATAACGTGATCTGGTAAGAAAAGAGGGAAAAAGTTAAAAACTTTGAAATATGAAGTTCTAAAATCAAGATAAGGCTAGGAAGACGAATAAAAATTTTAAGACGAGAACTGATTTGATGATAAGACACGGCCTCAGTGTTGGTTTGAAATGATTAATGAAAGGACGACCGTATCAAAGAAGAGAGACTGGGGAATCTGGTGAGATACATGTGCGGGGTGATGGCTCGATTCCTGGTTCTGAAGTGTTCTTGAGCAAAGCACTGAGTGATGTTTGTGTGAATGACACACATGGTCTTCCTCACCACACACACACAAACACACTCCTCCATGGAGGATTAGGTATAAGCCGGAATGAGGGACGGGATCATCAGCAGGGCAAGCTATCCTTCCTCCACTTTATCCGTTCTTCTTGCCTCTCGGCTGCCATCCCCCCCGCTTCCCGCAGCAGTGCTACACTGAGTGACAGTAATAAATAAAGACATCATTGGATTTGGGATATTATTGTAATTACGGCAAACGTGAGACACAGTTGAGCGGAGCAGATCGTCAAGAGGCCTCTGCTATGCATCTGTTGCTGTAAGACACGTTGCTCGATGCGGAGGGTCCCTTTATGGCACGAAGCAGGAAGAGAGTCGTGCATGAGGGCCTAAAAATACTCGGGCTCTGGAAAAAAATGGAAAACCTATTGGTCCAAATGAGTTTTAAAAACAAACCTGATGGTAGATTATGCTATTAGGATGGGATTAGATTAGAATCATAAATTATGTTCCGTGCAAATTTGTGAGGAATATTACAGGCTACGCATTAAAGCCAGGACAACTAATGTACATGTAAACATAGACATCACGTGTGAATGATGTAGTAGAAGAGAACGGCTTAATAAAATCATCCGTAAATATTTTCATGTTTGCGTTTCCTCCTTCAGGACTTTGGCTAAAATGTGGAAATTATTCCAACCTCGGCATGTTGAGCTGATCTTCCTCCTTGAAATGCAGTAACAGAGTGCATGCTGGGAACATGGCATTGTTTTCATTAATAATTTCACGTTTGTGCAGCCTACTATGGAAAGATGGTGTTTCTCTAAATGCCCTGTGACCTGGTGTTAAATGTTTTAAATATTTCCCGACTCCTCATTCATGAAAACGATGTTATATCCTTTTAGAAGATATATTTGGAATGTAGGGATGATTCCAAGTCCAGGACTTATGCTGTGCATCTCATGACTGTTTGAGCCATACAAAATGAAAATCTCCTGGTGGAGGAGTAGCTGGTTTTTTGTCATACTACATGTTTTAATTGTTGTCTTATAACAGCAACAGAGCAGTTTAAAAAAAATTACAACACGATTTAAGTGTGCCAGATTACAAGTTACGAACTTTAAATTTAGGAAATTTGCATCAGAAGGAGTCAGCTGCTCTGGAGGAGCGCATACTAAGGAACAGGAGGGTGGCCTAGACTGACTCCTTCCTCCGTCCTCCCCAAACTTCCCCTCACCTCTTTGATTTGATTTTTTTTCATCTTTTTTGAATTCAAGGCCGTTCTGCTCATCTGAGAGCTCAATTTATTCCCCAGCAGAAGTTGAAAGAAGACCCCCCCCCCCACTCAGAGCTCTTTCTCCCACTGTGAGAGTGGTTTTTCTGAAGAGGAGGAGGTTTTCATGAAAGAAAGACAAATCTCTGCTCGTCGGCTTGATTATGGCGACATTCGCCCGGGGTTGAGAGCTACGGTTTCTCCAGGAGCTGGGCCTGTACGCCTACACATGCTAAGTGTTGTGAGTTTGTAAGAAATGATGAAGTGTGGCTCAGCAGAGGGATGCGATGATGATTCTGGCTTTGTCGGGGGATGTTTAAGGAATATATATATATATATATATCATGCTATTTGTCTGGTAGAATAAATGTGAGTGCTGGCTCAAAGATGTAGTTACGTTTTAAAGTAGGTACAGCCCACTCTGTCGGTAGATCACTTTATCGTCCAAAAGGCACAAAACAAATTGTCATGTACACCAGCACCCCTGAAAAATGAGCGGTGATCAGAAGCTGCAGGCAATGTGGCACAGTGCTTAATGATGATTTCTCCAAAAGTCTGGAACTGGTCTCTAAAGATCTATTTCCCTTTGAGTAATCGGGTCAGGTAGACACAGAAAAGCTCCATCAGGGAGTCAGAGAGCTGTGACTGGAATGTGCTCAGCTCCAGCCACAGGAATGCACAATGAGTCGGAAAGACGGTTCAGGTGCAGGTTTTGCATCATCCCTCCTACATGAAACAGGTTACACTATCTTTAATCTCCGACAGAGCAGTTTGACACGACTGCCGCAGCTCCTCTGTGACCAGGTTGTTAATGCGCTGATGCTGCGAAACGTCTTTATAGCTGCTGCAGAGAAACACAGAAATGAGCCAGTATTCAGGTTCAAAACACTTCAGGTGTCCTCAGTGAACACAAGTGATGCCTTTTACATTATATTGTCTGTGTACCGTCTGTATGCACTACCATTCAGGATGTTTATACTGTGTTTAGGGTGGTCTCATGATCTTTTTTCTGTTGGAGTCTTTGGCCTCAGCTGCAGACGGCTGCAGGAACAACAAGACTCCGGTACAGCGTGTTTACATATTTCACATAACCTGTGCTGGTGTGCCTCCAGGCACCTGCTGCACCTCTCACAATGGCTCACCTGGAGCAAAATATCTCGCCTCTGCTCCGACAGCCTACATCTGTTTGGTAAGACAGAAATTATAGCTTTGTACCGCTCTGCCATCCGGAGTGAGATTTCTCTGTGTTGACAGGCTGTGGACACAGCGGTGCTGCTGCTCTGTGTTTACTGCATCTCAATGGCAGGAGGAACTTGTCTCTCCTTGTTCTGAACCTCCTCCTCCTCTTTGAACCTTCTCTGATTTGCTGACAAATCTGTAGCTAACATTTTCCACTTAAAAATACATAGATCAGTTACTTTACATGCTTTGGACGGGTGAAGGGTAGAACTAGCCTCGTCAATTGTCACATTAGAATTAATGCAAATAGTACTACAGATGAACAAACAAAAGAAATGTAATGTTATATTCAACAGATTTCAAGAAAAGTATTAGAGTTAACAGTTGTTTCAATAGAAAAAAGGAATTGTGTTTGAGAACATTGTTAAATCTTTTATTCAGGAAACTATAGAGTAAATATTATAAAAGTTATTTTAAAATTATTTTTATATCATGATCACTTTATGCAGGTCATATTATATATTCAGAAAATATATATTTATTATTACATAAAACTGTAATGTGGTTAACTGGTCATTTAATTTATCTAAAGTGGAAAGCTTAATCTCCTCCTCCTCATCATCATCATCTGGTTTTTTTTAGACGTAACAGGAAAGACTGATACTGAAAAGAAAACTTACTCTTATTACATCGGTTTAAAGTTCAATTTAAATGAATAAAAAAAAAATGTAAATTTGATTAAATATTTTTTGACATAATAAAAAACACGAAAGCAAAAGCTTTTTCGGTGTCTCCGACTTAGTTCACAGTCTCAGTAGAGATGTCCATCCTCATGTTCAAGTTATTGTTGTATCTGTTTAAAGCAAACTTCACATACGCGTAAAGGAATTCGTTCTCACTGCCACACACTGATAAGATTGACAGCTGGCATGATGCATTCTGGGACATTTCCAAAGCATGATCCACCACTAGTCTCCTGTTGATTGTTCCTAAAGTGCAGAGTAATGCCAGTTTTCATCACCATATCTGTTCTCTCCCGACTGTCCTCACTGTGGCGTTTGGAGTATGCGAGTCACCAGTGGGTTCCACCAATCAGAATAGCTTTACCAAGTGGATTTTCTACCGCCTGTCTGGTACAAGGATTGTTTGTGGCGACCAATGTCTGGGAATCACAGCAAGCTGATTAATGAATGGAGCAAATGAAATATGAAACCTGTAGTATCAGCATCTTTAAATAGCTTTTTGTTTGCTTGCCCAACAGTTAGAAATAAAGAACCATTTAATGTACAATGATTTCAAAGTCAGGAAAGCTGAGAATAAATAATAATCGAAAAATCTAATAGTTAGTCATTCTGACAGGACAGAACCTTGTTTGTGTAAAAATTTGAAGTCGATTGGGTTACTAGTTTTTGAGTTATGCGCGCGGACAGACAAACAAACAAGCAAACAAGCAAACAAACAAACAGACAGACAAACAGACAGACCCAATTGCAATACCCTCACCTCCCCTTCGGCGAGGGTAATCAGCCGACCCCACAAAATTAAGGAAATTGGCACCGATCTTCCTTAATTTTGTGGGCCGATCGGCCAGCCGATCGATTGGTGCATCCCTAGTATTTCCCTAGTAGTTAGCGGTGCTATTGATGGATGGATAAAACGCTGAGAGATGGACAATGAAACAAAACCACTATGAGAATCCTATTCCTAATTTTGGTTTTGCTCTCATCAAAACTATGCACTTTATTGAATGCTCTTGTTTATTTAGTGCCGACCTTCACTATTAACTATGAAAAATCACTTTTAGCAGTGAATAACGGGATTAAAGATTGACATCCTGCAAAAGGTAAAAATCCTTCAATGACTGAATGCCAGTGAAACAAAAGCTGAAGTGAATGCTATCGTATCTCAGATCTAACATTTATGAAGTGCTTTCATCCATGGTGCTTTGCAATTTTGTGTCTCATTCAAACACAAACACAGAATGTTACTCACTCGTAGCAAACTAATTAGGTAATTAGGCTATTCAGTGATCAGGGTGACCTCATCCCCTCCTGTGTGGACAGGAGAGTTTGGGAACTGAACCACCAACTCCGTTATTATTGGATGACCTTTTCTACCTGCTGAATCACATCTCTGAGTCCAACAAACCCTCACTGGTGTGCAAAACCTCTAGCTTTCAAAGTTCTGTTTCCATTAAATAAAATGGCAAGTCTCAAGAGGTTCAAACAGCGATTTGATTAATTTCAATTTCTTTTACAGAGCGCAGAAGAGGAAAGTTGAGGAAAGACTTTCTAGTCCTTCTTGAACAGAACCTGTTGTAAAATCAGTATTTTAGGGAGTTAGTGATGCTACAATGAATTTAAACTAGAATTCCTCTGATGGAGTTGGTCCTTGGAGGTAATGGTGCGTTCAGAGTCGTGCTAATTGACTTGAATGTGCAGATTTGTGATGAGGTACCTATTTGAAGGGAGCAGCGGATATGACCGGCTCACAATGGTCATGTCAAACGTTGATCGGCTTAGATGGAAGAGAAAACGCCTTCAAGCAGTTTCAGTGTTTTGGAAGGTGGAAGCGGCCGTTCGCTCAGAGCGTAACTGAGGCTGCTAAATAACTCTTAGATGTACATGCGTTTTCATAAAACACCTTACAAATAACTGAAATGGATTGAGGAAAAGTTTAGGAAATATGCTGATTGACATTGAATTTTGAACCACATTCATCCGTATTCCTTCCCTCTGACAGGAAGACATTTGATCCAAGACGGATAAATGCAATACGGCGCCATTTCCGTGATGAGGCCACAAATAGTTGGCTTGCTGCTGCCGTCACCGGGTAATCAGCATCACAAATGTGGCAGTCGAGTTTTTGTTTTATATCCTCCTGAGACCCAGACCGTTAGCATGTCCTCTGTAGTGGACATTTGTCCATTACAGAGGACGCATGTCAACGGTCTGGGTCTCAGGAGGCTATGCCTTTCAAAAATTACAAGACATATGAGAATATGCATTTAAATTCCATGTGCTTCAATAATATCTGACGACTGTATTCCCACCCAGATATTCAATTACAAAGGAAAACTAAAATAGCTGTCATGTTTTTCTCATGGCGCCAGGCTGCAGCTGTTTTTTCTTTTCCCACAAGGGTCGAGAAAGACTTTGGGTTGGAGGCAGAGGGATAGTATGTGGAGTCATCACAGAGCTTTGCTAAATATGGATGGTGCTGCCATAGCATACCATGCCTCTACACTACAAAAAGAGGCAGGGAGACACACAAGAAGAGATAAAATATCAAGTATGTCAAAGAAACAATGCAGCTAACATAAAAAAAAACAGTGAGAAAGAAAAGGCAGCAGTCTTTTCAGGACAGTATTAACAGTTCCGGTCCGTTGCCCTGCCGCACCTGAGTCACAAGCCTTCTCCGATGTCGCTCTCCTTCTAATGTACCCTAATTTGTTTCCTGTCTTGAGGTAAAAATATCTCTTCCAGCTTCTCTCCTCAGCTCTTTACTTCCTTAGCCAGCACTTTTCTGCTTTTCTCAAGGGTCACAGGAGTGTTCTGTTTCACCTATTGTCGGGACACTGACTCAAATCCTCCTTCCTGTCCTTTGGATGTTAAGTGGTACTGTGCAGAACTTTCTCAGTGCTCTGTAACACTTTTGCACACTGGATATTCATTCGTAAGAAAACATCAGGCTCTTACGTGTCACAAGCAGATATTGGGTTGACAGATGGGGTATTATCGTCTGTATGTATTGAGCAACACATTGGCGCATTTGTTTCTTTCAATGGACTTGGTGATGTATAGAATAACACCACTTTACCGGTGGTAAGTGCCGCTTGAGAAGCTTTTGTCGCATTACATTGAAATAAATGTAGACTGCTCAAAGAATTAAGTGGAAACTGTGACTTCACTGAAAAGAAAAGATCAATTGTTGAAGCACCGCCATCAACCGTGAACCACATTCAAGGAACCTTTGCTGATCCTTCTGGGGTCTGCAGCCCCAAGGACCCCCGGAGGGTCCTCGGAGGGTCCTTGTACATTCTTGACAAGTATCTCACAGTAACTGCATGTCATCTCCGCTGCCTGATTTTTCCTGTGGACTGGATGTTGTGTTCACTTGAAAGGTGATGACTGCAAATTGCTCCCTGAGGGGTATTGATTTGAGGAAATTACCTTCAGGGTGATTGGACTGATGCAGACAGTTGATTCTTTCTTCTTCTATGGGTAGTCTGGCGCTGGTGCCCTGCAAGTCAACATGTCAATCATTTCTAACATTTGTGGAAATACTTTTCTGCTAAAGCAGAAGTCCAGAGAGTTTTTACGAGTTTATGAACATGCATTTAGGTTTTCTCTGCAGCTGTGTGAAATGTTTGAGAATTAAAAAAAATAAAATTTCTCTACTGTAAAATCCCTAAAATCCCATCAGCCAGGATAGAAAGAAGCTATGGTTGTGAAAGGAGCATGGCTGCTTGATTTGATTTATGCTGTGCAGCATTTTCCAGGCATTGACCAGTCAGCGGTGACCTGCACAGCCTCACATAGGCATTAACATCGCTGGCGTAGATCATTGCTGTAAATGTGACCATGCATTTTCACGCGTCTCTATCTGGGAACCCTGTGATTAATGAGAAACCATTCTAAGATGTACCCACTCACACATTATCAGTGTGGATGCTCCCCCCATGACCCTGCAAATGCTAAACAGTTATAGAAAAGGATGGATGGCACCTCTGGTGATGAGGTCTAAGAGGTGAAGGTATGGTATAGGAGATGAATACTGTTCTGTTTGTGCATCTCATAGTACAATATCATAACATTCAACCCATGCCAACACAACTTGTTTCTTGTCGATATGAGTGTGAATATCTGCAGGTGTACCTCCCATTTGTACCTGTGGTATCGGAGCCAAGGGTCATGTGATAGGTGAAGTTCAGCAACTTAAATAATGATACTCTCCTTTTAGCCTTTTAGCTGTTTTTTGACAGTCTAATAAATATGGGATGATGGGAATGTTTGTTCTTGCCAAAAAATTGGTGCAAGGCTAGATTTTATCTTTTTAATACATGCAGATAAATAACTCAACTTTTTTTTTTAAATAGCCTTTCCATTGCTTGTATTCATCCCTCAGTTTGCATTCTGTGAAATTCATACTTCAACTTATTTTCATCACCCACATATGAGGAGAAAGAGGACCAATTGATCATAGACCAATCGCCTGCACTCACCCACATGCTGATTCTCTCCATTGCGCCCAAATCCATAGCGGTGTAACGGACTGTGATAGAAATCACTGGGCCAGCGCACCAGTCATGCCTCGTCCTGGTCATAAATGCAGCTGTCAGGTCTCCAAGCAAATAATTGCCCTGATGCTACGCTGACCGTGTGGGCCAACATCATTCAATACAGCACAGTTGTCTGTCCAGCTTCCCTCCATACAGACTACTGGAGCCAATCCTTGTGACTTAAAAGGCTGTCAGGGAGACAGTTGAGTACAACGTCTGGGATTGATGCTGCAAAATACCCTTTTTTTACTGTGAGTTGCACCTTTTCCCCATCTACAGAGGGCAATAAAGCATGCACTCATTACTCCATACATTCTTCAATTCCCTACTCTGACAGTTAGATAAAAGTGCATGGGGCGATATAGTACATTTAATGCAAAGTAAAGGAGTTAGTGTGGAAACATTAAATCAAAAGAATATATTCATCACTGAATCATCCTTTTCTTGCTTTACTGATAATGGTTCCACCTCAATGATCAGACAAAAAGTATTTTAAAATATGCCTGAAAGATGCAAAAGTTTTCAGAAGAATGCTTTTCAAAGCCATCAGAAATGATCATGCTTAAATTATTATTTAAGTGTTAATGTATTTCTCCTCATTAAGGTGCGAAAGGTCGAGAATTTACATCTGCATCCATCTAATCTAGTACAGCGATAAACTGGATAAGGCACTACCCACTACACCACCGTGATAGAAAAGTAGGCGTTATTCTAATTTTCTAAGGAGACAGACACGTGAATCTCTATCTTTTGCTGTCTTTTTGAAATGAGATAAGATAATGCAGGGTGAGAAGATGTTTTAAGATTACTGCAAAGCACAAAACTGAGGTCGTGATTCCCCCCCAAACAGATTTTGTTCTTTGCTGCTTAGAAGTCGAATTTTATTTTAACTAAAGTTATTATGGCCTGGCAAATTTAGGTCAAAATCAGTTTTGCTTACAACAACAACAAAAAAAACAACAGAAAAGTACTGCTACAGTGTCAGGATGCAATTGGGAACAACATAATTGTTACTGTTAATATACAGCTGGTTTGATGTAGCTGCTAGCAAAAAGAAACCCTGCAAAGCTGTTTATCCGTTCATAAATCTCTCTCTCTCTCTCTCTCTCTCTCACACACACACACGCACCACAGTACCCTCCAGCACCCCCAGTAACTCCAGTACGCAGCATGACGCTCGCTAGCATCACGTCTTGCACAAACTGCAGGCGTATCTCTGATAGCAGGGGGTGTTTGGAGTCTCTCTTTGTGTGTTTGAGTGTGTGACAAATGGTAACAGGGGATTCTGCAATATATTCTCACTCACAAATAAAAAAAACAAAAACAGAAACAAAATATTCCCTGAAAAGAAAATCCTGCCTGGGTTAGGTTAGAGCTGCTGAGCACAAAACTCAATTATAGAGGAGAGCGAAAGGAGATTGGATTACAGGCTACAGCAGCGCGCACACATACACACACACACATGAACACCTGCACACGGCAGCTCAGTCTGCTTCTTTAACTGTCCACCACTTACCCAATGATCAAGACACACATCCCAAAGTCCGGTGGAGCATCAGGTTTAGTGGAGCTGTGTCAAATGTGATTTCTGTGAACGGCTGCAGTGGACATTCACACACACACGCACACACACACACACGCACACAGTGAAAGCTGGTCCGTGGTTAGAAAAGTGAAATGTATGTTAATGTTGCAGTGTCGAGCAAATGTAATCCTCTTAGTGGTTTCCTGTGGAGATTCCAGCCCTCGCTCGCTCGCTGCCTCTCTGTTTGTACCTCTATCGCTCTTATTCCGGTAACGAGAGCAGTAAGGGATTCATATGAAAACTATTCTTAGGTGTGAACATTCTACCATCATTAAGAGGAAAGCTATGCGGTGAGGTAAACAATTCCAGGTAATGCTGAGATAAGCATTTTGGAGTTGGTTTATCTCATTTCCTAGTTGTTGTTGTTGTTTTTACATTTAACCTGGGAAGCATTACTGAGTGTTGTTATGCCACCTTTGCTTCCTAAAAGTAATCAGAATGCCTTGTTGCGTGGTTGATTTGACTTCCTCTCAGAGGGCAAAGCGCTCTCAAACGTCGCACTGCCACAATTTGTACACTTCTTCGCTTGATTGTCTTGTTCTTTTATTTAAGTGCTTCTTCTTTTTCCCTTGGTTGCGCGTCACACACAAGAAACAGTATTAAAATGTCATGTTGTTTATTTGATGCTGTTACCCCTGCTGCCAGTTCAGAAAGGGAACAACTGGGCGACTCGCGGTCCTTCGGCTGGTGCTTTTATTCTGGTTGTGTTGAGCAGTCTGTGCAGAAGGAGACGGATCAGTGTCCAGTCATTCAGTGCAAGTCAAGCTGAAGACAGAAGCTTTATTTTAAATTGGAGTAAGAATAAAAATAATCGGCCCAAATTATTAAAAAAAATCAATTATCACATTAAAGGCGCAGATAGACGAGATTGTCAACTTCATCTTTTCAAAGCAGTTTCAGTAGAATCCAGTGGATTATATTTTCCCTTGATATTAAGAATTAGCAATTTATTTATAAATTAGTAATTTATTTTTAATGTATTGTTATTTTGCATGAAGTTAGTAATTTTATATTAGTTTTATTTGTTAAATGTCAAATTGTTAAATGTCGGTGATTTATGTACTAAGAACTTTCAACGGAGACAAGACCGCAAGGGCTTTTTTGAAATGCTCCTCTTAGACAGGATGTTTGACTTTATTTGTACTGTAATACATGCTACTGTGTGACTGTACCTGTACTCTAACATTCTATCGAATAAATATATTCATCTTCATCAGCATTTTTGGTGCAAAATACAAGAAACCTGATTGCCTGGAAGATCCAGAGTATAATGTAATAAACAGTGAAGTGATGTCAGCTCGAGAGGGTGATGTGTCGAACACTGGAACTGAGCTATACTGTAGTGTGGAGTAGCAGATGAGGAACATCTGCCAAAGATGGATTCCTAATGCGGCATTAACGAGAGATAATGCGCGACCTCGAGTCAAACCAGAGTTTACAGGGCATTCAACAAATGAGCGAAAAACTTGAACTGCACATTATACTACATTTTATTTTGTTTGGTACATATTTTTGACAACCTACACTTTATAAAGACAGAGATAATCAATAAATCATGACGTTTAGGAGAGGGACGCATGAGAGAAGAGAAGTCATGCTCGTGCTGTTTGCTGAGCATTTTCATTTCAGTATGAGTTCACTGACCTACAGTGAGTGTTGATGCATGTATTCATAAGATGTCCCGGCATCCCTACAACCAGGGCATTCACCCATCAGCTTAATTCTGCTTTCACTCCTGCTCCTCGCACCTAAGCCCGATTACATATGTTATTTTTTTTGTGTAGCTCAAAGGGTAGAGGCTGGCATTCAAGATTCAAAAATCTTTATTGTTATTATGCTAACATCACAAAATTGTGTGAAGGACCACGGCTTAAGGCACACAGAGGAACATCAAACGAAAAACAAAATCTTTTAAAACAACGAGATGTATGCACATCAATGGAATCAAAAATCAACTAGAAGATCCTGCACACACACACACACACACACACACACACACACACACGCACACTCATTGCTGCTGCTCCTCTCATTCACACCTTAGTACATCTCGTTTCCCGTGTCAGGTTCCCTTTAGCCACTAAAGCTGCTGCCCCCCTGGTAATCCACACATCCTCATCAGTATGTGTGTGTGTCCGTGTGTAGCCGGCCCATCTTGGATTTGTCACCCATAAACTTCCCACCCCTCTGTTGCAAATTTAGGCTTTTTACCATCACCTACTTCTGGAATAGGTTGTGCCATATTTCTGGGTTTATATTGGCAGTTTTTATTTTACTTTTTTACTGCCCTGCTATGGCTGGCTATATTACTGATGCAGGTTTGCACCCTGCAAAGAAAGTTCTATTTCTTATTTACAACCTGCCAGAAGGTACGGAGGGCAGAGTGATGTCTGCTTAGTCGAGATGCAAAATCTTGTCCAAATAGATCACTGTTATTTAATTAGATTCAGTTTGATCTGCACAGCACCCTTTTTTAGAATCTTTGGTTCCAAAGAAGACAGATTAAAAATCACGACAGAAATCTTTGTGCAATTATAGCCTAAGACCCAGAGTTCAGCAACCAGATCCATTCAGTTACTAAATCAGCCTATTAGCATCGTGAAAATGTCGCACGAATTAAATGATTTCTGTTTCAACGGGATACTGAAACTTGTTCATGCATTTATTTTTAGCAGGCACGATAATTTTAATGGTGTCTTTACGGGTCTTATTAAAAAATCAGTCGGACAGCTGCAGCTCATCCAGAACGACGCTGGCAGAGTCCTAATCAAGGATAAGAAAGCAGAGCATTCAACCGATCCTCAGCTCACTACTCTGGATTTTTGCATGTCAAAGGATGGATTTTTAGCTCGCACCACTGTTTCTATGGTCCCTGTGTCTGTACGTAGTATGAAAATATGGCATTTCATTCAGAGAAACATGATAATGCATCTGCAAAGTGCAGATCATTCAAAATAAGGCAAAACCTCACTGTGGCTAATATAGTCAGTGTGAATGCAAGCTAGAGTCCTGCCCAACAGGACATCCACTGAGCCTTCCCCTTTGATTTGATGGGTCTGATGTTACAGGAGCAGCTTCACAAAACTTTATCCAGGCGGGTTTCCTCCTTACATGGCGTGCATTACTGCTCACAGCTGCCCCAAATTAAAATTCAGTTATGTAAGCTCCCCACAAGATATCAGACGCATCAAAGTAGGTCACAAATCAGTCGTCATTAATTTTTAATTCATTTTCTACATTCTTATTACTGTACTTTCGGCTTGTCCCGTGAGGGGTCGCCACAGCAAATCAACGTTTTCCACTTCACCCTGTCTTTTGCATCGTCCTCCCCAACACCAGCCACTCTCATGTCCTCCCTCACATACGTCCATGTATCTCTCTAGCCCTGTTCCCTGGCAGTTCCATCCTCAGCATCCTTCTACTGATATAGTCCCCGTCTCTCCTCTGGACATGTCCAAACCATCGGAGTCTGGTCTCTCTGACCTCGTCTACAAAACGTCTAACCTTCACTGGCCCTCTTATTGCCTCATTTCTAATCCTGTCCATCCTGGTCACTCCCAAGGAGAACCTCAGCATCTTCATCTCCTCCACTTCTAGCTCCGCCTCCTGTCTTTTCCTCAGAGCCACCGTCTCCAAGCCGTCCATCATGGCTGTCCTCACCACTGTCTTGTAGATCTTTCCTTTCATCCTCACTGTCACACCTGATACTTTCCTCCACCCGTTCCAGCCTGCACACGACACTTCACTTCCTTTCCACATTCTCCATCACTCTGCTCTGTTGACCCAAGGTACTTGTAGTCCTCTACCTTATTTAGGTCTGTTCCTTGTAACCTCACTGTTCCTCCTGGGACCTTCATTTTCACACACACACTCTGTTTTACTCCTGCTCACCTTCATTTCTCTTTTTTCTAGAGCAGACCTCCACTTCTCTAGATTCTCCTCTACCTGCTCGCTGCTCTCACTGCAGATCACAATGACATATACAAACATCATATTCCAAGGAGCTTCCTGTCTCACCTCATCTGGTAGTCTATTCATCACCATTGCAAAAAGTGGCTCAGAGCTGATCCCTGGTGCATCCCACCTCTACACTAAACTCCCGTTACTCCTACTGCACACTTTACTGCTGTCATACAACTCTCATACATGTCCTGAACTACTCCGACAAACTTCTCTGCCACTCCAGACTTCCTCATGCAGTACCACAGTTCCTCTCTGGGGACCCTGTCATAGGCTTTCTCTAGATCTACAAAGACACAATGCAGCTCCTTCTGACCACTAATCCTTTGGGATTAATAAAGCATTCTGAAGCTGTACTTCTCTATCGCTAGTCTCAATGCAAACATTTTGTCTGTGATCCTCCTCAGCATAAAGCCATACTGCTGCTGACAAATACTTACTTCCGTCCTTCATCTAGCCTCAACCATCTGTTCCCATAACTTCATCGTATAACTCATTAGCTTTGTCCCCCCCTACACTTTCTACGACTCTGTGTGTCTCCCTTCTTCTTGAAAATGGGCACCAGCACACTTCTGCTCCATTCCTCTGGCATCTTCTTCCCCTCTAGGATTGTATTAAACAACCCCGTTAAAACCTACCTCTCCGAGATACCTCCACAGGTATGTTGTGCTGCCTTCCCATTTTCTACATACCTCTGAGGTTGAAAACAATGATTCAGAAACTTAAATCTGTGAATATCCTATCATGACTCTCAGTGTCAATACAGGGGGGCTGATGCGTTATAGAAAACTATGTTCATCTGGATGTGAGGGCCTGCAGGTGAATCCGCAGTGAGAGCTACATTTAATTCATCTTTTCATGAAAAGGAATACCTATAGGATAAAAGAATACAAGAGTCACTTGCTTGCAAAGCGATCTACACAGATTAATTATTCACCTTTTCTTTGCTTAGTCTTGTTCTTGTTCCAAAGGGACACAGAAGACAACCGGCATTTGGAGGTGATGCATGTGAGCCGGTGGAAAGGCAATGCTTTGTGCAGCACAGACAGCTTGAAGCTGTTTGTCAAACAGATAGAAAAATATGTTTTCGATATTTCATCTTTTTCATTGGAATGAAAATAACTTTTGTCACTTGAAAAAAAATATTTCAAGTGTATGATAAACGACTCCCCCGTAAGTCATGCAATCAAAAGAAACAATCTCCTCAGACTGAAAGCCAGCTGCTTGAGTTATGCAACACAATGAGGAAATACAGTATGAGATTTACCTCCTGTGCTTTCTGTTCACCTGCATCTCCATCACTGCCAAGTTTGTCTCTCTTCTTTTGTGCTCCTTATGCTGAATTCTTATGAGAGGCTAAGAAGTAGATTCCTGCCTATTTATCCTTACAATGTTGAATTGTCTGAACTAAGACTGAAGCGCAGCGGTCAGAGCAGCCTAAAAATGTTCCGCTGGACTTGTGGGGTTGATTGTTCATTGGAACTGTTGGGCGCTGACAGACAATTCTTTCTGATTGCGGTCTCTTTGTTGCAGAGGTGCAAAGACACAAAGCCTCGCCATCACAGCACACCTGCCTTTATCAAAGACCCTCTCAATATTTGCAATTACACAATTCTCTGTCTGTTGTTACCTTTCTTTTTTTGGTGTGATGAAAGTTGGAAGCTACTAACCAGCTTGTACATTTCTATTCCTGACCCTGCAAAATGGGTCATGACTGCATTCTGGAATAATCCACGCAGCACAGCTCAAAGCTCTAGTTTGGTTCTTTATGCAATAAACAAAATGTTTTGCTCTCAAGCAAGTGCTTCTATTGCATCAAACGATCTTTTTAAAATATACAAATGATCCAATTCTAACATCTCAATGAACCAATTCAGCCTGGAAATGTTGTCCTCTTTTCTATCATCACCCTCGCTGTGGCTAATCACTCTCTTTGTGGTGGACCCGCACATGGGCCATCTGTTTGATGATCCATAACCCATTACATGCTCGATGCTGATATTTGGCCGTGGGAGCGATAGCGGTGACGGTGGGGTGGGAGTAGACAGCAGGATTTATGGGCACTGGGAGGCCAGCGATCAGCCAGTGATTTGTCATGTCTTACCAGCAGGTTCTCTAATTGGACTGGAGGCACTGGGGGGAAGTTGAATCAATAAGTTAAGTCACAACTTTCCAATTCAGCCTTTCCCCCCCAGATGAATATGTGTGTGCATTAGCATAACAATGCTAACCCCATGGCAGAGCCCACAGTGTCCTACTTTACATTCAGATTCTTCAGCTCCTAACTAGCTGGCAGTGGTGACCAGATGAAGGATGGCTCTCAGGAAAGCCATGGGAAACTGTGCTCGGGCCATTAGGGATTCAGCCTGATCTCTGTGCTGTTTCTCACCACTTTGAATAGTTGGCAAAGACGGATTAAATCAAGCATCTTGGCAGATACTGTGACAGTTTTACAGTAGATGTCCTTCAGCCAGACGGCGCTATAACTTTACTTGTCTTACACAGCTCGCCTTTTGAGAAATTAGCATGTAATCTCTTGGCATTTGAAGGAAGTAAAGCAATTAAACAACAGCAAAAGGGTATGTTTGAATTAATTTTGACCCTCATTTCAAGGGTCCTGAATTCAAAATTCACACCTAAAATACTATAAACATGTTTTCCTGAATTTGTAAGTAAGGTGATGTTAAACCAGAGCAGATTTGTTGTCATGTAATGATATTGATTTGTCGAAACTTTATCCAGATACAGATTTCTGAAGTACAAAGAGATGTGGCCAGGTTGGGTGGCTGTAAATATAAAGCTGTGGTGACAGAGCCAGGCTTCCCTCAGGGAGAAGCGTGTGTGTTCCCCCCCCCCCCCCATCTGGGGCTTCTCGTCGACAGCAGAGCTGCTTGCGGGGCTGTAAACCATCACTTGCCCAGATTGAATTTGCCTCAGTAATAGCTTTGGTTTCTATCAGCTCCTTGGCCAATTTAAGCCCAATTACGCTTTGTTAACCTGGCAGGCTGCCTTTCTTCACCCGTCTCCATGTCTTAAATGAGTTCAAGGAGTATAACTGACAGCTGCACAAAACTGAGGCCTGTTAAAGTTTGGCTCAGCCTTTTTGTCCTTGATTGGATTTTAATTGAATCTGCAATTTAAGCCCAGTGTGGGGGCAAACGAGCTCTTCCTCCCTCTTTATTTATCCGTGGGGGGTTGACTCAAAGTTGCGCGATAATTGTCTGCTCCGTCCTGCTTGATTCTCAAACAGGCTCCTCACTGGGAGCCTCCCATCATGACCCCAAATTCTGGTCCACCACTTATCTTCATTCCTTATCACTAAACTGCAGGGAATATGATGCGAAGGCAGGAACCCCTGCCCTCCTTCTGCTTGATGAATAGTAGTTAGCATAGCATAAATATGAGAATTTGAAACCTGTCTTTGTCAGAATAAAACCCCCTTCTCCGTCAAGTCAAACTTTTAAATCATAATTGGAAAGTTTGTTTTACGTGACTAATCTTTTTCATTGTTGATCATTTCAAATAGAACTGTTGCCTCATACGTTTTGCATTCAGGGGGTTTAAAAATAAAATAAAACAAGAACTGGAAAAGTTGGAAAATATTCAAACATCCTCCCTTGAATCCTCCTTAAATATATAATTAGTTGTCTGATCCTTTTAATGATTTGTTCAGCAAAAATTTGCATGTTAAGAATTTTTGCCACTAAAATTATAAAATGTAGTGCACAACTACTGGTTGTCGCTCGGTTCAGAAACACACTTTCTACATTCACTTTTGCGTTCACATATATCAGTTTGCCAGAGATTCAAATCGACAACTTACCAGCCAGAGGTCCAAAATCAAGAAGCACACTCAGCTCTGCTCTAAATGATATTCTGTACCGGAATGAACTCTGAGAAAGATATGGATCTATTTTTTCTTTATGTGCGCTCTCTTTGGCTGAGCTGGATCAGTCTTAAATCTCATCAGAAGCAGATATCTTTCTCGGGGGGGGGGGGGGGGTTGGTCGTACCTGCTGTCTGCAGTGCAGACCCATTAGAGCAGGAGGGAGCAGGTCAGGTGATGGTGAGTTCAGCTTTAATGCGAAATGTTTGCTCCCCTTCCCCGACCACTTAAAGAGGTCTGTGTTTACAGCGAACCAGGGGTCAATCCTATTTTGTTCGGTGTCTATTCGGGAGGCAAACAGGACAAGGATTTGGAATTGAGTGCAACCTCCTCCTGCAAATCCCTCTGAGACGTCAGCAGAAATGGACTTGCCCTGTGAGCTGTGACACTCGTTCATGCCAGTTGAAGTTCCCTATGCTTTTAGCTGCGGGCTAATTATATACAACTCCAGTGAGACAGAAATATCCTCATGAATGACAGCCTCAGAGCCACAACAGGACACCGATGGCATACCTGCATGCACACATATCTCTTATTGACACCAGTGACCTCTTTACCCAGTTTACATGATGCATGCATGATGCACAATGTTGTCATTTAACAAACAGCAAACTAGAAAAGCACTCAGAGAGCGCAGACCTCCGCCAAGCAGCTCATTCCCCTCATAATTGTATTTTCACCATCCACATGGTGCTCTGGATCCGCACCAAAAGGTTATCAATTGTTCTTGGTGTCTTTATACACAAACCGTGAAAGCAAAATTACTTTTAAACTGTTTGTCTAGCACTGTTGTCGGCTCACGTTTACACACAAACTGATTTTTGAATCTGTAAATGTGGTTTTCAATGTTAAAATGTAATTTTTTTTTCTGAACTCATTCTGGATCCGATCTAGATGAAATTCGGTGTAGATATAGAGGTCTCAACCCTACATGACTGTGTCAAATTCAATAAACATCGGTCAATAATCAACCGAGATATTAAGGAACAGATTTTGAAGCTCCATTATCAACTGTTCCTGGTAACGTTTCCAACATTTCCTGAAAATCTTATCAAGATCCGTCAGTAACCTTTTGAGTTATGTTGATAACAGTCAGACAGATACATAAAGGCAGATATAAATACACATTAGTGCAACATGCACCCACAATCTTACCCTTTCTGTAAATAGCAATTCCTGTCAATCTTTTCCCATGAATTTATTTTTTTTAATTCATCTTCAGGATGAGAATTACCCCGCAGCCTCAAGTTCTGCTGTTCTGGTCTAATTGGAAATGACTGCCCATTCTAAGTTTGCTTTGAACCTCTTTTCCCTTCATATCACAATCCAATAGAACTTTATCTGATCAAGAGAAGACTGCCACCAGTCAGAGCATGGCAGCTACGATCACATTGGATAATAATGATTGGGATGCAATGCTGTCCTCACAGTAACTTCATATCCTTTAAGTTCAAACAGGTATGGTTGACTGTTTCTTGATTCAAACAGAGATTGGGAAGGATTGGCGTACTCAGTATGACAGACTGATCTCAATTTCTCCTTGCAGTGAGGACCCTTTACCCAGCAGCAGTTCCTCTGCCTGTCATGGTGCAGCCGTTTAAAGTGCTGCACCTCTGAGTGCCTGTCACAGTAAATTTACTCTTGTATTTTTACCAAATTGCTTTTAGCTCCTTGAATACTTTTTATTTGTAGAATTTAATTGCTGCAAAGAAAACAAATTGCTAACAACTTCTGCAGTTCTAAGAAAGCTTTGATTTTACTTCACCTACAAATACACATGCAGATACATCTCCTTTAAGTCTAATGTTTGCAGAAAAAAATATAGCCGTGCAGGGTCTCCTCTACCTTCTGAGCTCCTCTATGAATTTATGTCTCTGAATTTGAAATGTTTTCAACTCAGACTGAAACTCTTCATCTCTCTGCCTGGAGAGAATGTGCATCTTTTCTTTGACTTTATGTTCATTCACCGTCACACTGGTGTTTTATGTTCTACCTTAACTTGTGTCGGGGAGGTGGTAATTATCGAGCACAACGGGGACCTTCCCCGCCCCCCATCAGTTATTTATTTTGACCAAATCGTTTTTTTTGTTCCTTATTCTGCAGAGACCTTCAAGCAAACAGGTAGTTTGTGTCTCATTAACATAACACAAGTATTATTTATATACTGTTCGGCTGCCACTGCTCTGGGCTCACTTTATACATACAAATATGAAAACACTCTACCAGTCTATAAACCTGATTCAGATCTGAAGTGTGATGAGCTATCATTTTCTTTTATTGTTGTTGTGACATAAAGCTCAAGAGCAGTTCTGATTGGATTGAGCAAATCATGCAGTGGCTCATCTAGGGCCATGCCTCACAAATGAGGTCGATGTTGAGGTATGCATTTAAATACTTGTGTGTAGACATTAAATCTCAGAATATAATCATGGAAAATGACATTGAACAACAACTGTGATTAAATCAAAATGTGGTTTTAAATACAAATCAATTTTTTAAGACTGTTTTCTTTCCAAATGATTAAAAATATTAAATCAATTGGACATAGTGAGCGACAGGTCCAGTTCCTGTTCTGTCCAGGCTGAGGCTGGATTGCATCCCCTCGGGGGTCAGGTGTACCATCGGCCCACCTCACTTCTCCACCCAGCAGGTGGAGCAGAAGGGAAAGATGCTGAGCTATGACAAGAAACTCTGGTGGTCTGTCCTGACCTGCCTTCAGCTCCTGACCTGGTTATACAACTGGAAAATGTAAAGATTGGTGTCAATAGTTTGAAATGATAATTTGTTTGTACGTCAACTAGTTTAGATTTGTTTAACAGTTAGTCCTTGTCAGTATAGTCCGAGGTGGTGGGTGTCTGTTATTTCAGTCAGAGGGGGCCATAGATCGTTTGGGAAAGATACAGCTTGAGAAAGATGATGCCCACATTCTCATTACTGCTGAAGGTCAAACCTCCTCTTCCTACTCCTCCTCCTCCTATCGGAGCTGGAACCTAAATGTGCATTGAGATTTCCCATGGCACATTTAGCCTTACATAAAACTCATTACACATCTGGCCGCAGCTGTGCAGCGATGCAAATACGCAAACTCACAATTAAAAACACACACACGTGCACACGCAGCTCCTTCAACGTTAGTGGGAAAGGATCATCTCCATGTAGATTGCAGCAGTTATATGAATGAAAATACATGCAGTACAATGGATGACAGTGTACTGCAATTCACCTACAAATACATCTTGTTTAAAAGCATGACTTTTGGTTCATCATTTAGTCCAAAGTCCTTTTTTCTTTGAAAATTCTATTAATTTTGTGAAACAAATTAACTTTCAGTGTTTTTTTATGTCTTGAATCATATCATTATATTTATCTGGCAAATAAAACCTTGTAAACCTGTGTAGGTCCTATATACATTATTACTTTATCTTAGGACACCCTGCTAGTTCAGATTCTTGCCAGTGGTATTTTGTCTTTTATTTTTCCACATCTAGTTGTCCCCCTTTACAAGTCGCATTTGCAAACATTCATTTACAGGTTTTCTTTTGTACATTTGGGAATAGCAAGTTGATCCCTGCCACACAGCCAGGGAACTTCAGGATAGCTCCAGGCAAAATAGACTCCCTGCTGCTATATACTATTGTATATTTTATTTTATTAGGACATGTGGAGCGTCAGGCTGTTACCTGAGGCTACAGTTTCAGTTAAAATGTCTAACTTTCTGTCCCTCATGGAGCAAAGTTTCCTCATTTGCTCATCATCCCCTCCTTAAGCCAGCTGTCCGTGGTTATCCCCTTCGTGAAGCGAGCTATTTATCATTGGGATGACTTGGATTTATGGACTGTTAGACGGCGTTTCTGTGCATTACGGCCACAGGAGTATTGATTTTGTTTTGGTTTTATTCTTGCCACAAGA
>NW_027180848.1:0-25000 GCF_040956055.1 Brachionichthys hirsutus | reverse complement strand
CCACATTTACATAAACTCGCAAGTCATGGCTCCTACAAATATGGGATGAAGGAGAAATGTGATGTTTGGGAGGTTAGGGAGGTCACAAATTGGGGGGGGGGGGTATAGGGGCACTGATGTTCCAGTGGTTCAGGCCTCTTTTGGGCAGATTCCTGAAAGCAGACACACATAACACATAACATTTCAAATGTTCTGTGCTATAATTGCATCTTAGTCTCTTGCTGAAACTTCGAGGGAGGGAGGACTGTGCCACAGCCTGGCTTCAGCAAACAGGTCAGAGAGCATCAACATAGTTATGAGGTATTTTCTTTTTACACAAGAGATTTAAATTGGAC
The DNA here is from genome assembly GCF_040956055.1 of Brachionichthys hirsutus. Taxonomy (NCBI): domain Eukaryota; kingdom Metazoa; phylum Chordata; class Actinopteri; order Lophiiformes; family Brachionichthyidae; genus Brachionichthys; species Brachionichthys hirsutus. Next base: position 24,665 of record NW_027180848.1, on the reverse strand, counting down.
ACATAAAAAAGCACACAAGGCAAAAGCAGGAGTGACGATACAAAAAAGATTGGAAAAACAAAATCAGTCCCTCATTCATCCCAATTAATTTGTAATTTCTGATGCACACCTTGTTCGAGACATTCACTTTAAATAGCAAGAATAGTCAGCGGATGTATGGTCACTTATTCGTAATGATGAGATGAGACATAAGAGTGTGGTTTTCTACAAGCTTCTTATACTCCCTGTGAAACATCACATTTATATTTAGCTCATGATGTGATCATAAAAGTGGTCCCTTGGATTCCAATGCATGCCTTAGGTACATCACAATATGAAATCAGTCAGGGAAAAGAAACTAACAAGGACACACTCTTCACGGAATGTAAATGTGATCAATCCAGGAAGTTATTGTTCAGTTTGAGGGATTGCCCACGGATTTGTGAACAGAGGAATGGCTCGGCAGATAAGTAGTCGTATTAGAGTAAGACCTACACGAAGACGAGAGCCGGCACCAATGTTACAATCACCTTATGCATATTATATGAGTACTCTATTCTGGTTGACAGTGTGGTGTCAGAAGACAAGATGCAGTGCAGTTTGAATTGATTAATTACAGCTAAAAGCAAAATAAAATACAAATAAATTCAAAAAACAATGTGGCAATGGAATTTACAAGATGTGAAGATGTGACCAATGTCATCAAATAAACCATTACTGCATGAAATTTAAGAGAACACGCTCCTGCAGGTCACAGCCATGACCCTAAATGCAGCTTCGCTTAAATACCAGGGTTGTTCCACTGCAAACAAAATAGTCTCATTGGTTTAATTAATGGAGTAAGCATGTTCCAGACTCAAAAACAGTACGCTAATTGAATTAATGCTTTCTCTTTAAACTTTGTCCATTTGTTTTTCAGAAAAATTGAAAAAAAGGTCATAAAAAAACAACAAGAACACAAAATCAAAAGCCAGCATCAAAGCCAACATTATGCAAGTTTGTCTAGTCCCGAGTCCTTTCTGCTTGCCTTAGCTGGGCTTGGTGGTTCGGCTTGGGTGGGAGTTGGGGGGGAAAGTTGGGAGTGCTGGGGGTCACGTTCGGGGAGGAGGGGGGGTGTTGTTTGGGAAGCAACTTGGAATATTGTCTTTTGCTTAGAGATGGAGGAGGGTGCTTGGTTTCATTTTCTAATACTTTGCTGCCGTTGTTTACTTACAGTTGCAAGATCCTGAATGCTTGACTTCCATCTGCACCCCCACAGAGCAAGCCGCTTGTTTCATGGCACATTCGCTGGGATACGTGGTGTTGTCGCTGGCGCACACGGCCTCACCTGTCCTGCTCTCTGGACATGTCTCGTCACACAGCGAGCAACGGCCTCGGCTCATGCGCGCGTCCCACAGACACTTTTTCCCACCGCTGCACTGGATGTCCTCACACGACTTGGCCTCTAGAAGGAAAAGCAGTGAAATTGGATCAAGGGTAGATCTTTGATTTGTATGCTGTGCATCTTTTTGAACAGGCTCAGGTGATCGGAGAAGTAAGTTAAGCTCAAAAACGAAATCGTGTTCTGTGATTTTGGTTCTTGAGCGCACGGGTGGGGGGGTGTCACGTTTTATTTAGCATTTTTATGACTCCAGCACTTAGATTGGCTGCTTTCTGAGTAAGAATCCATCTGACTCACATATTAACTTGAAGCATGTCTTCATGGCCTCCAGCACTCCCCTGTTTCACTCCCTTTCTTGCTCCCCCTTTCCTTCCCCTTTTCCCATATGGGATAGTGCTGCCAACATCAGGAAATAATAAGATCGCTATCATTTCTTGAGCAAACACAAGCAACTACCAAGCACACTCTCGCTTTAAGACCCCCTTGTCAATGGAATGTTGGCAAAAAATGAACATTGAATAGCTGCAGAGCTGGCCAGCAGGAAAATGCACTGAAACACTCTGACAGAGTGAGGTCTCACACTCCTGCTCCTCTCGGTTCAGACTTACTGATGCACTTCCCCTCATAGGCCACCCCGATGGATCTGCCGAGGAGACAGGTCGCTCTTCTCAGGTGGCACGCGCTGGCATAGATGATCCCATCGTTTCCACACAGGTACTGCTCAGGTGACGTCACTTCTGGGCAAATCCTATTACACGTCACACAATACGCATTGTTTGTCTGGTCCACGACGCATGTGGAGCTGCCGGGGCACAAGACGTCACGGCACGTTTCTGTCGACACAAAGAAATGTGAAGATTCCGTAAAACAGGAAACAAAACACAAGAAAATGAAAGAAAAACATGAATTATTGGCGCTAATAATCAACCTACTTTTGCATTTTCCCTGGTACTGCACGTCCAGGTCGGGCTGGCCTTTGCATTTTGCCTTCAGCAGCGCGCATTCGTCCTTGTAGGTCTTCCCATCTGTGCCGCAGACAGGTCCCTTCCACGTGATGTTGGAGCAGTCTGGCGCGCACACGCAGCGCGGCTTACTTCTTCTGTTCATCTTGCACCTCTTGCCAGGCCCGCAGTCGACATTAACGCAGGATTCTAAATGGGGGGGGGGGGGGGCAAAAAATATTTTGGTCTTGTACGTGGAATTACTAAAAGAATGTAAAGTGCATATGAGATTATTTGAGATTTACGATGTGCGTAAATCGGCGCATCGCGATGTTTTATCACACGCAATTATTCAGAGTGTGTATTGTGAGAAAATGAAGGAAGTGAGTGCACCTCCACCTTTGCAAGGTATACAATTGGGGGCCCCGCCATTGAAGATCATCCACCTAAATAAGGTGCTGTTGGGGACGTCTTCCTCGGTCCAGGACGTCCCCAGCCTTCCACTCCGGCAGCACTCCTCCCTGCTCATCCCGGGCATGTAGAGCACCTGGCACCGCCCGTTCTTCCCCTGCTGCAACCAACAGTTTCCAGCTGTAAACAGACAAACAAACAAAGCTCGAATGTCCGCATGCTGAACGTTTGAATCGGCTGACCCAGACGCGCCAGACAAACGCACAAGCGCGTATTATCCGAGACACTCCCTCCCTCCCGGCAGCATTTTGCCCGATGTGTGTTTTTTTTTTTTTTTTTTTTGATGAGACTATTAACACTTTCTTGTCCCATATGTGACTGACAACCCCTAAAAATGTAGCAACAACCAGAAAAAAGTTAGAAGAATATTTAGAAGGGCTTTTTTTCTTCTTCTTCCGAGAGCCTCCTTGTTATCACTGGGCAGTGGAAGTGGAGCGTCTAGACAGCGTATCAGCCAATCTCCTGCAGAAAGCCACGGCGTTCCGCTACGCGCACCACCGTCTCCAACGCCTCAGAACAATATCCCAGACATGCGCGCACCAGACAGCGTCTCAGTGAATAACATGGCATGAACGTAAAACGTAAAAAACAAAACAAAAAACTGATCAAATATCTTTGATCAAGACGCGACAGGAGAATATGCAAGCCATGATATTGAGCGCTCACGGATGGCTGCGTTCTACCCGAAAATGGTAGGGAGGCGCAAAGTTTCTATTTGTATTATTTCTATCATTGCTAAAGATAAAAATATTGAAGATTTTGTTTGTGGACAATGTTGATTTGGAATGCGTATAAATACAGCAGGCCTATAAATGAAGGTTTGTCTCACATTATTGTCTCACTGTAGACGCTCATACAAAAGCATCAGAATATGAAAGTTGAGACTGTCACCAACGCAGCGTGGCGGAGTGCGCGTGTGTGCGCGCCTTGCGAGAACTCCAAACTTGCCATATAGCCTCACTTTGAAGTGACCCATATGGCACCTGTTTTATGGACGCTTTACGCACGCACTGTCTGATCCAGAGAGAAAAAGAGAAATTGACTTTGAAAAGTTTCTCGGTTACAGCAAGTATTCGACAGTCTGGCGGGGCTGACAGGAGAGGAAGTTTTTCTTTTCTTTTCTTTTTTTTAACGGAAAGAATAATAGCAATCTGACGGGACGCGCTTACCTTGAACTTTTTGATGTTCCATGAGGTGACAAAGCCATATGAACAGGAGAAAAATACCGGCGTGAAGGTGGCGTTTCAGCATCCCAACCATGATGGAGAGGCAAAGTGAGCCACGTATTTGACACAGGCAGCGCAAAAAGTAATCTGCTTAGGGTGGCAGTGCTGGATAAGTGTCAGTCTGAGAATGCAGCCTCTCTTTTTAAATCTATAAGGGGTCTGGGGTTGACTGTCTCTGGTGGGCGGTCTCCTCTTCTGTGGGGGTGGGGAGATTCTTTTTTTTTTTCTTCTTCTTACTAAAGTTCATGCAATCCCAGTCAGGTGATATCGTTACAAACAACTTTCTCTCGCCACAATAAGAAAAGAATATGAAAACATCCCATAATTTTTTATTCTAATTAATATTTAGTTTTAGAAACACAAATAACGATAATAATAATATTAATAATAATAATAATGTCGTTGTTATTCATTTATTAAGGCCTTTATTGGTGTTTAATCATCCATACCGGACATATCAGTTTCTGTTATGTTCAGGTTATTTTTTCCACCAACTGCAGACAAAATGTAAATCTGATGAGCGTTGTCTTTTGGAAAACATCCGAGCGCCTATAATAATGGAATTCATAGTATCGCGCAGCCGCACTGCTAATATTAGAGCAGACAGTTGTTTGGGTTTCTCTCCCGGGCCAAGCTTTTAAATATAATCAAACCTGTTTGAGAGGCTTCAGACTGAGGAACAGGGTGTTCCGTTTCATTGAATGAAACACACGCGCGCGCGCACACACACAAAACGCGCGGTTCTCCGCTCAATGACGCACAGGCTGAACTCGCACAGAAGTCCTTGCGCGACCTCTTCAGCGGAACTCTGGTTACACGCAGAGCAAAGAGCAAAGCGCAAAGCGTCTGCTGCGTGAATCAGACACCAGAGAGTTAATGATCCGCCCGACAGCAACAGGATACGAGCTTCTTTCATTTAGTCACATTTCCACCAAGTTTGGACATCATCTTCCATAATCTTCCATCATCTTCCATCATCTTCCATCATCTTCCATCATCTTCCATCATTTTCTATCAAAACTTGACAGATTTAGATTTTTTTTTAGTGAACCAAGAATTTGTCCAGTTTCACAATAATTGACTGCTGTCAAATTATTGAGCAAAGAGTCAACTCCCCAGCAGAACCCGTGACCCGTAACTTCTGATATGCGGCTGAAGGCGAGACGTGTCGTCTTCAAATAAACTGTAAGGTTGGAGTGCGTGTCTTTGTGTTTAGACGTTATCATGATATTAAAAAGTGCTGCACAGACATCTGATAATTACTTATAACAAAACTGATGCTGTTTTTGGCAAACAATTCAGTGGGTGGTGTGTGTGTGTGTGACTTGTGGGCTCAGAGTCCTCCAAGAGTTTCCAAAACATTTTCTGACAGGCAAGTAGATTTCTCCACGGATGTATGAAGCACAAATTCCAAACTGTTGTCCTGAAGTGAAGAGCAGAGTGTTAACGACTGGACTCTCTCTCCTGGGCTGGTTCATAAGGAGCCATGCAGCAAATGACAAACACTGACGACAGCTTCTCCACTGTCTCTGTCAAGATGTGATTAACTGCACACACTTCATGGAGATTTATTTTTACTTTAATTTGAAAGTAATGTTTCACAATAAAATGATTTTATTTTTTGTGTGGCTGCAATAGTTTCTGCACCCACTGCTGTCTGCTGGGAACATGTGCAACACAACCTGTCAGGTTTTTACCATCAAATACAATAAAAGGTCAACCTCAAGGCCGGATGTCCTGCATATATCATCCCAGGAAAAGTCAAGCAGTTACGATGCAACTCGCAGGGTTACAGCCCACTTATGTGATGATAAAGGTGCACAAAGGCCAACATTTGTTAAAAAAAATTGCCATGACGTCATTGTTTTAATTATTTACAACTACATTACAGGAATTTGTGATCATGCAGTCTCTGTTGTTTGGCTTTGAATGCCAATCATGTGTAGGAATTCCTAGAGGAAATAATTGACTATATCTTCCATCTACGCTGATCTCTCTACACATATACACAGAATACCAAAGGCTATTGCACAACACTGTAGTGTACGAGTACATGTGAAGCAGAGCAGTTCATTTCTTATCAAATCTGTGTAACGCCTATAAGGAAACCTCAAACCTCAGCCTCCCAAAAGGTATTCTACTTAAATATAATATTCTCCCACTGCCAGACCCAAAGAAACGAATTCTAAAGACTCTGCTGGGTGCTGTAAGTTGGCTTGTTTGAAAGTATAGTCAGAAAGAACAGTCAGAGACACATTCCAAAACAGTCCTGGGACAGAGTAGCCTAGCTGCTGAGAACAAAACTGTCAGAAATGTTAGAGGGAATGAATCAAATTGGAGGGAAAACTAAAAATGTATAATGATTTGGAGAGAAGTGTTCCAGGTTGCTTGCTGGATCAGCATTTTTAATTGTGCTTTAGTGGGAGTGACAGACCATGGTGGTGGGGGGGGGGGGGACAAATCCGAAATGGGTCATAAATATTGATGTATTGATAGTGGAGTGTTAAAGTCATCAGCAGAGCAAGGAGAAAACAATGAACAGTGCCAATGCGACAGCTACATCATGCTGCCATCTTGTGATAAAGTTATGCCAATGCACATTAGCTCCAGGATTAGCGTCTCTCAAGCTCCCCATCACAAGTTAAATAAATGTACAGAATGAGGGCATTTAGGTTTTGTCGATATGGAGTATTGTTGCCAATACCACACATATAAACTTAATTGGAGCTGAAACATTTTGTAATTAGGTATCAAATAGTTTTAGCACCTACAATACATAAAGTTATGCATATACTGTATTAATGATTTGTGAAAATATCTTCAGCATTAATTTCTGAAGCTAATGCTCAGTTGCATACATTAACAGTATGCAGTTAAAGTACTGACAAGTTGTGCTACTACTGGTAAAAAACAAAAAAAACAAAAAGTAAATAAAATCAATATCACAAGTACCATCAATAATAGCCCCATAGATTGTCTCAAGTCTTTACATATATGAGACCCAATGTGAAAGATCATAATCATATCTTACAGTATACACAACACAAACACAACAAAAGTCACAACAGATTTCACACTTTCCAGTGCAGGTATTTCTGCTGTTTGAAGCTACACTACTGATAAGAACAGCTTTAATGCTGAGTTCTAGAGGTGGCACTGATTGCAAAGAAGAGACTAAGCCTAAAAAAAACGTTAAAAAAACAACAACAAAAACTGTTTTGACAAATGACCTATCCTCATGATTAAAAGAGAGCTACCTGATTTGAGGCAACAACTGAATCCAATGTCATCTATGGCCTAAAAGCTAAAGGTTTACTGTTATGGCATGTTGACAATTGTTTTTTTTTTTCATTTCTAATATGTTATTTCTTAAAACTCAGTGCATAGCAACAAACAACGTTGCTGTCAACAAAGCTAAAACGACTAATAACAATAGTCCTTAGTCAAATGGAGAAATGACTGAATGCCATTTATCACATTTATCCACAAAATGAAAAGCTGTCATTCCGTTAAAGTGCCAAATTTCCAGTGACTGAGCTGTAGTTCATTTTGTACTTTACAAGTACCAGTGACAAGTACCAGTATTCACACTGTAAATAATCCAGCAAGAAGAGCAAGCTGCTGGTTCCCTCTTCAGATCACAGATCACAGCACTTCATCGACGTACGCGCGGCTCTGCGTGTCGTCGTCGTCGTCGTCTCTCTGGAGCTGCTGATATTTTCTCTTGAAAAACCCAAACTGGAAAAAAGAGATCCCATCATCATTGCTGTTATACATTAATCAGTCCCCCCATACGAACATAGGGGACACCGACTGACTGAAAGCGGTACATTTTATGAAAGTACAGACAGAACTTGCCTTCCACAGCAGGCCAACAGCCAGAGCCAACAAGAGCAGTCCACCAATGACGCTGCCAACTATCACTCCCACGGGAACCTCGCCTTTCTCTCCAGGTTTACTGATCGTCAGCGCCACCTAGAGGCCAGAAGGGGTAACTACAGGCGTTGCCTGACTGATAATGTATTGATGCACAAACAACCACTTTGACAATTATAAACTATGTGCGCTGAATCTGAGGCAAACAATGTAGAATGTCAGACTTTTGCTGCATTTAGCATGAAAGGAATTCTACATTTCACTACAAACCACTGGACAAAGGACAGCAGCACTTAAATAATGCTGTAAGTTACTGCTGAAATGTTCAGCGTCTGTTATTTCTACACTTTCTTAACAAAAGTCATAAAGACCTATAGCTAAAGGTCTAAAAACAGATCTCACCGGTAGATGTTTGCGTTCGATAATGACCAGCTCAGGGTTGGAGGTCTCAACATCAACGCTGGAAATCAGCTCAATGCTCTGATAGGTGGCCTGTCATAGTCATCAAAGACACATCAGCACCGTCAGAAAGGTGATGGTGACCAGAGCAGAAAGAGCACACAGCACTCCGAAATGAATGAATAAAATATTTACCGAGACGAAGGTGCCACTCCAGATCCTCGTTTTAACTTTCACATAGTAGTCACTCTGAACTTCAGTGTCTTTGAGGATGCATTTCATACGTTTGCATTCTGCACTCTCGCAGTCCTGTTAGTTAAAAAAAAAAAATACATTAGCAAAGGGAACACTTTGAGTTTGCTTAAAAGCTGTTTTGTATCTGTGTTTTTTTTTTTTTTTAATGAACCGTGCGCTCCACTATTAAATATCAGTCAACGCTTGCGCTGCTGTTACGTGGAATAACTACAGTACAGACCAGTTCCTCTATGCCTCGGAGGCTCTCCTCAGAGAAAGACTCCTCGTGGACCTTCACCCCGATTTTCAGAGGATCAACCAGACTGCTGGAATCACAGCTGATAGAGCCTCCCTACAAATGGAGAAGTTTCAGGTCAGTCGGGTCAGGCTAGTTGCCAAATGGTTCGGCCATCAATGGAGCCGAGTCCTTAGTCATAGTATAATATCAGCCCACCACCAACCTCTAGCCACTGAGTTACACTCTGCACATGTATATCGAATTGTTTTATTAACGTGTTATGAATTAAAGAACTACAGACAGACATTTGTGTCGTAGAGCAGTTTTACAGGCCTTTGAAGCAGAGGACTCACCTGCGTGTCCACGCTGGTGATATAGAGGATCTGGTTTCCACCGTTAGTCCTCATCGGCAGACCAATGGTCATGTATAGGAGGCCGAGAGGGAAGTTACCTGTTGAAACCTTTAAAATGCAATTTGATTTAATATACATGTTGTATAATTCATCAAATGACAAATTGGCTGTTGATATTTTCAGAGACAAATTGATTGATTGTACCTTAACTGTGAAGTTAAACTCTGGGCCGATGTCGTCCAGAGTTTTCACCATTTCTACCACAGGGATGGCAGCATCTGCCACGTAGAAGTTGATATTTGACTCCCTATAGGATGAAGAACCAAAAAATATTGAGATCTGCCATCATCACACAGTTCAAGGTTGGACTTAGAGAGGATATCAAAGTAAAATCACCAAGATAGAACGACCCCTGCATCGTATCGAACAGGAATGGATATGTCCACCTTGTTGTCGGCAAGTCTTTCTTCTTTACTATCGCTGTAAAAAACAAAAACATGTTACTTATCAATAAGCCTTAGTAGGAAATCCAAAGTCAGGTTTCATAATCAGCTCACCTCTTAGCCTCAAATGTCACCTCGGCTTGCTTTTGCAGCTGATGAAAATTGTAATCAAAGTTGATTTTAAATCCCATCTGTAACAAAATAATGCACGGACTGTATCAGTTAAATAAATAGTCAGACAAATAAATGTGGTTAACAAGAATTTGGACTAGCTCAGGACATGACCGTTATTCTCACCTCTTCACCTTTCGTCAGCGCTGGGTATCCCACTTGGCAAGTGACAGTTTGAGTTTGTATTGCGGTGCATTTCACTCCCTCTGTCTGCAGGGAATAATTCAGAATAGTACATAATTATTATTGGGCTTCATTGCATTAGTATTACTGCCAAATTCTGAATCCGATCTTGGCTTTGCGACATCATCTTAAGGCAAACATCTTGCAGTTGAGCCTTCATCACTCACAGGAGGAAACACAGATGAGTAGTAGAGGTTGCTGGAGTACGTGACCAGCAGCTGAGTGTTGTATGCATTCTCCTTTTCGTCCTTCACAGCAACTTCAAATGACAGTTCTTGGTTGTTAGCTCTGATCAGAGCCGGTGCAGAGCTGCAACACACAATGTCAGATTACTGCACTCAGTGCATGTCGCAGATGATCAAAGAACCAGTGCAGTGGACGAAGGGGTAGAAGTACGATTTATTATCCTTGTTTCACTGTGGGAGATTGATTATTATCGTGTTCTTCACGTACATGCAGGTGTAGTTCAGTGTTGACTCCGGCAATTTGTAGGTTGGGCGGCCCCAGCAATGACATTCCTGCAGATGTTATTTTCTAGTCAACCTTTGTGCCTTGTTATTGAGGTGTGCTAGTTTAACAAGGGAGTGGCCACTTGGATTAGATGTACAAGGCATCATGGTGATAAAACCGGCCCTATGATGTACAAACGTTTTTTTAAATAGCATTTCAAATTCTTAAAAGTGTTAGATTATCCCAGTGAATTTTCTTCTTCACATCCCTTTATGTTCATCAATCCACTCAAGATATATCACCCAAGAATTGAACGTTATCCATGTATAACACGAAAGGGCAAATTACCCGTAACCTTAACCCCAACATTCAATAAAAACACAATTATTTTTCCTGTTGTATAAATGTGTCCATGGTGGCCACCAGGCTAGACAGAAACAGGGCAGTACAACCTCCAGAGCTGCTACAGGGGCCGGCGCATAATCCAGGCCCCCAATAAGAATATCCAGTAACAACGAACGGCATGTCTTTCACAAAGATTCTGGTTTCTATTACTTTGAAAATGCACAAACAAAGAATCAAGACTAAAAAGTGTAAATTCATTCATGCTTTGACACAAATAACTGCATGTTTTTCTGAGCACAAAAACTAAACATAAATAACTTCTGGTATGGCTGGTAGAAAATATATTTGTGTACTTTAAGGCCTCAGCCGACACCGTAGCTGACACAGAAAGCGTGTCGTCATGCATCATGCACTCTTCACCTGGATCCCTTTGTGTTTGTCTTCACACTCAGGACCAAATCACTGATGCAAACCTCGTCAGAGCCACAGTCTTTGGTGAAGGGGTTCTAAAACAATAACAGAGCAACATTTCTATCATTCGTCAAAGGATGCTTTATCAATAGATTATGATAGATTTTCCTAAAAGGCTAAACTGTAAAAAAAAAAAAAAAACTACTACAAATACAATGAATCACATTTAGCCTCTTTGGGGGGATTTTAATATTGTCATTGGGAAATAAGAGCATCTGAGAAGTTGTGTGAGTCAGAGGAAGACAGTTTTAAAAGCCTGTAATCATCACAACACACACGCACACACCATGGAATCTTAAAACGCCTGCAAAATAACAATTATGGCTGAAGTCTTCTGTAACGTCCTCTTTTTACTCTGAGTATTGGGTTCAGAGATGTCACGTATTGTAACTGCCACTTACAAAGAACTCCCAGGCACTTGGAGAAAACATATCGAGAACAGGGTTCACGTCTGCGCTCCGTTGTTCAATTTCTACTTTCAGACTGAGGGAATTAACAAAGTCTGGCGCCTCCTGTTGGAGGAACCACATACAGAAAAAAAAAACAGGACATCATTTTCAATGGATATTGGACAAAGAATTATGAAGCACTGTCCCTTAGACGAGAACTAGGTCCTCACATAAAACCAGCCACCACTCCGATGACATCACGCTGGGAAATCACAGACACAAGGCCGATCATTTTCATTCCTTACCTGAACGTAGACCTGGTAGTCTCGACACAGAGATGTAGATTGTATCTTTGCCTTTTCTGTAAGGGAGCGTTCATTGTTTTTAGAGAACAGTCCTCTGGACGTCACACGGGACGCTTGCAAGTCGGCATCCAGGGTTAAGGTGTAGGATATATCTGAAAGAAATAACGAGAGCACGACATGAGACACACGAGTACACGTCAATAAAAAATAAAATAAAATAGACAGTCATTTGAAAGCGTTTTGTTAGCTTAGCATATCTTAAATAGATAGAGGGTCGAATGATCACAAACGCATTAAAGAGCAAACTCCTTGTCAGAAAATTGCAACAGCGCTTTTAATGTGTATATTCCAATTTGCAATGGTCCCATGCCTTAACTTTGGTATGATGCTCATCACCAGCTCCGGAAGCAGAAGTGAGCCGAGATGCTGGCGTTAGTGAGGATGTGCCCAGCTAGATCAGCTCGAGAACCGGGCGACATGCTGTCACAGCAGCCACACCATCAAGCCCATCTTATTTATCACCTCTTTTAATCTATATGGGACTATAATCTACTAAATGTTAAACGCAGTGTCAGACAGACACACCAGCTGCTTCACTGCAGTTTCAGCCTTCATGCTGAATGACATAGCTTCATATTTAGTGGCCAGACATATGTGTCACGGATCATATCAAACAACATTCAACAGCACATTGTATAAGTAGAAGTAGCAAGATTGTGAACAGAAAGTCTATCGGGTAATCAATCAGGTTTACCGATGGGTCCAACTGGGTTCTTTGGCCTGAATTCAGCAATAAAGCAGAGATTGGTGTTGAAGCATGTAAGCTTGCGTCCGTTAATGTCGCACAATTTGTTGAAAATGTTGATTTTATTGGGGTCGAAGGACACTTTTGCGCTGACAGATGCTACACCTCTGGACCTGAAAGCCAAGCACAGTTTGAGTCATTAACAGCTCCACCGATATTAGACATAAAAGGGAAATAAACTCACCAAAGCTGCACTACTTTGCCATATGCACCAACGGAGATGTCAGGGAGTGTGTCATCATTCAGATCTTTGTAGCTATCCAGGGACCGTCCAAAATACTGCAACTGAGGATCCAGCTTAGAGCCAAGGATTCTCTGAAGATCAACAAAGATCATCACTATTACAGAGTTTAATGAACCGCAGCCCCCTGGCAAAAACAACGGAACCACGAGCCTTGATCGATGCTCATTCAGTTGTTTCATTTTGCAGAAAAGAAAGCACATCACAGACATGCCACAAAACTAAGGTCTATTAAAATGGCATCTTTCTGACTTTAACAAACACTACAAGAAATCAAGAAAAAACAATTCTGGTAATAACAATTGCTTTATGGAATCACTCAATTTGGAAGGACGAAATTATGGAATCCCAAAACAAAATAGGCTTTGTTGGCTTTTATGACAGCTTGTAGTCTCTGAGGTTTGAACTTAATCAAAATACCTCTGCTTGATCGAAAATAGCAATTATTATTGAGTACCACAATTTTTTTTTCTTGATTTCTCTTAGTGTTTCTTAAAGCCAGAACGTTGCCATTTGAAAAGACTACAGTTTTCAGAAAGAAAGATCTTCAAACACTCAAACATGCTCGACCAGTCAGACGCCACACCTGTGTGAACTGTTTCTTCAGCGTATTCTTCTCCCCGTTGTAGATGTAGATGACACCTCCTTCATTGTCCTCCAGAGGGGCTCCAACCACAACATCATTGAACCCATCGACATCCAGGTCAGGAACTGCAGATATAGCCATCCCAAAACGAGCATTCTCATTTGGGGATGAACCGCTGAGGAACCCCTGCTCGTTTAGTATGCCCTTCAGGTGAGAGGACAGAGGAAGCACGTGGGGAGTCGAGTGAAACGTCCTTGAAATATGAGGAATGTCAGTAGAATGTTGATTTATAATTCAACACAGATAATATCTCAAGTACAGGACACCCACTTTTAAATGGGGATCTCTATGTAACTGAAGGAAACGTCATCATGAGCGGCATCTCTTCACTTGTCTCAGTGTGAATAGTGATGGTGATGTCATTGTACACTGTTACTTAGGACATCCAGACCACAAGGTTGGCCTGTTGTTACCTTGGTGACAGAGAAGAGGTAGACCCTGCCCTCTTCCCTCTTCATGCCGTTCATAAACATGGGTGCACCAACCAGCAGGAGGTCAGTCACCTTATCCTTGTCCACATCCAGCGAGCACAGGACACTTCCAAAGTATGACCCGATCTGGAACAAACATTAGAGGCTTAACTTTGTTTAGGCTACACGTGACCCGTTTACAGTGGATCTCTGGAGAAAATGGGAGTAGTACATCCTCTGATGTGAGTACCTGTTTCCCTCTTTCTGAGTCAATGATAGCAGTTTGTTTCTGGGCATTGACTGTGTAGACAATAACTTGTCCAGAATGGTTGGAGCGGGGTGCGCCGGCGACAAAGTATTCTGTGGAGCCATCGCTCAGTGTGGTGACGGAGTAACCTGGAAACCACACACAAGTTACTCGCTGTGACACGTTACCCTTGGACAGCGGTCTAAGTCCAGGCTCAGTTCATCGATAAATCATATATATTATTATTATTAATATATATATTATACAGGCTGTCCAGAGAAGAGGACTGCATGGGAGGAACATGATAAAATATAAAACGTTATTAAATATGATTCATATATGCATATTTTAGTTGTGCAATCACAAATACGTTGCACAACTAAACTACAGATGGACTTTAATTTCTATTCGAAGATAGAAATACTGTTCCAGTGTTTCGTATGAGTGTTTTCTCAGCATCATGAGATCTGGTTTCTTAACAGACACTGTGCTTAGTAGGGGTTGTAACGGTACAATAAAATGTCATTTCGTTTCGGTTAAATTTCGGTAAAAAAAAAGCAGTAAAAAAAGAAAAAGTAACTTAAAATGTTTTTATTAAAAAAAAATATGAAAACAATAGAATTTGTATATATAAATAAAAGCAGACCGAACCGAACATGCAGAACCGAAACGGTTCAATACATCACACGAACCGTTACACCCCTAGTGGAACCTCAGTGGTTAACTGGCCGAGGAGCTGACAATCTCACTAACCAGTTTTCACTCAAAAATACCACATAGCCGATCCACTTAGACAAGATATGCTATCAGAAACATGGTCTGTCAGCTACGTTGGTGTAAGACCTGAGGGCATCCACCCTGCTGCCAGAGAAGAGTCTAGACTTGTATCGCCAGCTCATCCAACGGCCACGCCACCATCCCTGTACTGTTTCACGCAAAGACTTCAAATAATGGAAGCATGTAGTAAAATAAACATGGAAAACAACTGTAAATACCTACCCAGTAATGAGCTGTGGTTCCTGTCATCAAGGGCTCCCTCGAAAGCTGAGAAGGGAAAGATGTCTGCTTTGGACCCTTTCTGATGGACGACCGTCCCGCTCCAAGCGTAGGCTCCCACTGCTCCCAGCATCATGACATCCTTATGGAGCACACGTCAAAGACCAGTTAACAAACACCAGGGAAATACCTCAGAGCTTTATCATTTTGTATCCGGTAACAAATTTTCCTTAAAATACTTTGGACCCCCCCCGTGCAAAGCTTTGGCACCTAATCACCTGACTGCCACAACTAATGGAAGGTTGTTTTTGTTACAAGGCAGGGCTGTATACCTGTTTGCTGGAGTAGTGAGCACTGAATCCCACCTGGGACATCTCCATCTTGAAGTTATCGCCCCCTTTCCCAGTGCCTTGTGTAAGCAGAGCACCACGTTAGCGGCACAAACAAAAAGCAGAACGCATCCAGAATCCGACAACAAAGTGCAAAATGAAAAGAAAGAAGAGACAGATCTCCAGGTCTGTCTTGGGATCTTTAGCTAGAGCAGGAATGTTACAACATGCCTCTTAAAGAAACAGAAACATTTTCACCTTCTATGTTGAAGATGCGGTTCCCCAAAGTTCCGGCAATGGTCGAGAGAGCCGCCTCCTCTGATACGTTGAAGAAGAATTTCTCTGTTGGTAAACTGGCGATGGATTTGATTTCTTTAATCAGGTTTTCTGGGTCGATGTTGTGCCGACTGTAATAACCTAGAACCTGGGGGAAAAGGGGGAATGCCACAAACTCAGCATTGTGCAACTGTGCAAATCCGAGCAATACATCAGAGCATCTCGGATCGCTCCTCAAATCAGAAACATGCGGAAAATATGTTTTCATAGTTTAACAAAGCTATTCAAATGGAAGCCATTGCATCGTGATGCCAATTCACATTCACACTGCTAACTATCAGGGTAACTTAAATATGAATTAAAAACTGTTGACGGTCCAAATTCATAACAGCTTCAGGGCCCTCTAATGAAAACCAACCCATACATGTGATCTAAATCTTTTATCTTTGACTAAGCACTGATCTATTGACTACTGGTAGTATGGATTGTTTTATAGTGCAAACTGAAAAAACACAGTTTCGCACACTGTCCAAATGTTTTCTACTACTGCATAAAGTACAAGACAGTGACATGCAGTCAGGGGAGGTCATGCATCTCGCCACGCATCGCTGGTACAAGTCCGAGCGAGAAGAAATGTGGGTCGTCACTTACTGCGATACCGAAGCGAGTGATGCCTTGTCGTTCACATTCAGCGATAACTGCATCTCTGATTGACTCATCATGGGATTCTCCATCAGTGACGACCACCATCACCTTAGCAGCTCCTGGACGGCCACCATAACTCGGACTGAACGCCCTCTGACTGATGAGAGCAGACAGAGTGGATGGCTTTCGTTTGTTGCAAAAATGCTGTATGTTTTTTTGGGGGGGGGGCTTTTTTCTTGACAGATGTTGAAATCCAAAAACCAAATAGGTACACGTGATTCCGACTTAACAATGGAATTACGTTCTGAAGACCCCGTCGCTAAACGATTTCGTTGTTAACCGAAGCCCCCGTTAACAGGCAACATTTTGGATATAATGAGTGTTTGAATATAATGATAAAGAGTCAAACTTGAGGCATCGTTGTTTCCTGATATTTTATTTTTGGTTGCAACACGGTGTTTGAGGGGAACTGTGTGAGTGGCCCCATTCTGGACTGTGGAAATTCCCTTCCCTTCCCTTTTAAAATTCCTCTTTTAAAATGGAAAAAGAATTTTAAAAAATGAAACTTATTCCTAGTCTCTGTTCTCTGCTTTTTGGGGACCGCTCATATTCAATTTGTGACACTCTCTTTAGCTCATTAAGTGAGGACCACCTGCAATCATTCAGTCCATATCAGGTGCAACAATAAACCAGATAATCAGACAGACAAATGCACAAAGCAACATAAGCATAGGACTTAGCTCATACATGCACAAAAGTCCACACCAACCTGGCAAATTGGATTGCGTTAAAGGTATTGGTAAGGGTGCCAAACATCTGCGTGATTTTGGAAGCAGCAGCAACCGCCTCATCTTTGGTTTCATACTCGTTCAGTCTGAATTCAAACTTTGGATTAACTCCATACTGGATGACGCTGACCTGGCGGGGTAAAAAAAAAAGAAAAGGAAATGGTGTGAAATAAACTCCAGACTTGTGCTGTTGACGACCCCATGACAAAGATCATCTCCTGCTATATCTCTGCTTAGAATTCACGTTATGGCGGAGGAAATACGGCGTCACCTGCGTGTTTAGGGGACCAATGTCGAGTGAAGGTATTAATTTTTGGACGAACAATGTCATTGGTTCCCATGGATAAATGCTGTTGGAGCCATCCAAAACGATCACAATGTCCATGGGCCCCCCGCACGCTGAAAACATATAAATGTAATATACAAAACATGATCATGCATTTAAGCAGCAGCGATTAATGGAACTGGGGTCATGTCCGTCACATTACTGCTGTAAGTGTTGACTTCCTGCACTGCGACAACTCTAAGCTCAATTACTCATAAGCAAAATGACAAACATCTTAAAACGGTCATAATTGGGTAAAACGAGGACAGAGCTTACTTTGGACGGCAGGAGAGAAGGCAGGTTGAGGCTGAAAAAGGGGGCTCATTTTTGTACACACCCCTGGGTAGAAGTTCTGACTGCCACACTGCTGCCCCCACACCGGACCACACACCTGCACCACAGCATAAGAGAAGGGCGTTCAATGGGATCACTAAAAATTCAGCGTGAAGTGAATTTTTCAGCATCATTTGTGGGGGCGCGTCTGTTGTGGTCGGTAAAACGATGACCTGGAATTGCCTCCTACTGCAACAATCAGACACTGACACTTTCCCTTCAAGAGGACAATGACAGTTTAATGTTAGAGGAAATCCAACATATATGTTGGATATATGTATCATATATGTGTAATATTATAGGTTAAAAATGTCAAAAAAAAATCAGGCTCTTTGTAATATCATGTGATTTTCTTTTGAACACACACGCAGATACACGCGCGCGCGCACACACACACACACACCATCAAACCAGCATCCTCAGCCATCTGGGTCAGAGTTAAACCCAGGGACATGTTGACATCGACATTTTTGACATCAGGAATAGTGACAAAATCTGTAGATAAAGACAAAAAAAATACTTTTATTTAAGTTCACATTCGACACACGTCATGCTTTTCATTTGACATTTGATTCCAGAAATGTCCAGAGACATCCTGGATGCTTGAGAGTCACCGATGTTTTCAGCATCTGTTTATAAAGTTTAAGTACATGAACAATGTTTGGTAGAAAGGTCAAAGGTTAAACCCTACCTTGAAGATTGAGCTTTTCACAGGTGTTTTGGGACCCTGAGACTGGACACTTGTAAATATCTCCATTTCTGTTTGTAGGGAAGCCACTCCAAGGAGCGCCGGTCAGGAGCCTGCAGAAAACATCTCAATCAGCTTTACTGGCCACGCTTGTGCACAAAAACAAGGAATTTACTCAGGTAAAAAAATAAAATACAATGGAATAAACACAGACATTAACAGTTCTGTTTATAACTTTAAAAGCCTACCGTGCAGTATATCTTGCATAGATTTGTACACAATTACCGGTAATTATGCTGAGTCAGAAGAAGTTCCGAGCAGTGAGCCTCAGCGGATAATCAGTGTTTTTGCTTTTATAATGACATTTCTGGAAATGAAACTTTGGGAAGAGTTTTGTAGGCCCCAGCTTTCACCGGCACAAGGTTGTGATGCTAAAGACAACTATTCTAAATGTGATAAACTTGAGCTTAGATTTGATTCGTTTCCCTACTTCTTTTGCCACCACTATTTTGTTCAGCTTACGACAGTGTGCTTTTTCCACAACATCAACAATGACTCAATAATTTAAAGGCTTCAATGCTCTGTATAAGTCAGAGGGCATAAACAGGATGTGTCACCATTTCCTCTTGAACGCCACCATCTGTACTATCAGACGTAGCACACTTCCCACAGTCGTACGTAGATAGGACATTCTTCCAGACAGTGAGTTACTCCACGAGACTGACTCAGAGGACACAACGGCTTGCTATCACAGTTACTCTTTAACTAAATGCTACTAACGGGGTGGGCGTCATCTCTAAAGCATGCCAGGAGGGTTTGATTCTAACACACAAACACTCAGCGGTAGCAGTTTCTACAGCGAGACAGAATCGACACAGGATGGTGTTTAATAATCAATATCAACTTCAGCAGAACTACTGATCATTTTTAATGCTTGATCTCAGTATTTCCTTAAGTGCGGTCACGGTTTTGCTATAAGCTACAAAGCGTTCCTGTAAAGGAGGGCGAATGGAGGATTCATCTTGTTCAAGCATGAAATGAGTAACAGTCTGCCGCCATGCTGGTGGATCGGCGAGCCTGGATGTTTTAATCGGTCATTCATTCATTCATTCAATCATTACGTGCAGGGTGACAAGGGGACTGGAGCCTATCCCAGCTGGCTGTTAAGTCACCAATTCACCTATAATCATCAATCGACTGATGGAAGGAGGAGCCTGAGGAAATCCTCACAGGAAAGTCCCAGGGCCTCAAGTTGTTTTGAATTTTAGGATTTTCTTGCGGGGAGGCAACAGCGCTAACCACTACACCACCCCGCCACCCTGACCCTGTGTTTAAAAGTACAGTAAAATGCTAGCATTGGTATGCTAAAGTGCACATTTCACCAAAAGAAAAACTACAAATATTTACAGAGTAAATGGGATATTAAACATGGTATCTCTGGGATGAGGTATAGTTTTTTTTTAATGAACACAGCTGTTTGTATCTGACTGATTGATCTCAGTGAAACATGTCGGGCACCTTGCAGGGACTGGAATCTAATCTGTGGTGTTCAGACTTGTACTGGCAAAGGTGTATCCACAAACAAGCGCTTCAAATCAGAAACTGATCTTTGTTTTGTGTACTTTCTGTGATACTCAGATACTCAGGGGACAAATGAAAGCCTCTTATCTTTAAAAGATTTGGCAAATACATTTGAAATAAATGTATGATTAATTTGACAAAAAAGCAGTGTAGTTTCATTCACTTCATACCATTTGCCCTCATAGTTTGATGCTTGTTTGACCGTGTAGCCAAACTCCTCCACTGATGGTCCGCTGAAGATCTTAGCGCCTGCCGTGCCGACGTTGAAGGACTGTGACTGCCAGGCCCTGTCAGCTGGTGAAGAATGAAGATAAGGGTTTATAACAATGCATAACTCTTCACCGGAAATAAAGACCATTTCAAATCAACTGCAAATTCTACCAGGAAAAAGATCTCATCATTATTGTGGATTTCTCCATTTATATGTCTAAAAGGCCAAAATAAACCACCATCAGGATGTCTCAGCAGCAAATCCGGCCACGCCGACTTCTCCCTTTGAGCAGTGGGGTATTCCAGTGACATCAGCTTGAGTCATGAAAGCAAGTTAGCTCTCACACACACAAAAAAAACCAGAGTGTGTTTCAGCAAAGATGCATTGCGGCGTTAAACACAACCCTTTTGAACCCCCCCAGGACAAGGAATTTGCTTGGCTCCGAGTCTTGCTGCAGCAACAGGCCCACAAGCCCACACAGGCTATAAGCCTTTACCCAGTCAACCAGAAGGCAAGAGGAATGTGGATGAGTTCCAGATCCAAGGGCTCTGACTCGCCTGCTGCCACGCCTGTTTACCTGCAGCACATAGTGGCACTGCGCAAACCACACAACATACTGATGTTCCCTTTTAACTCTGAAATGGGAAAGGTGCATCCAGGAGAATAATGAAAGAGGTCTGCTGCTTGAAGGCTTCCACAGGTTGTATCGTGCACTGCGTCTCCAATACGAACTCCTCTGAGCCATGCGCATTCGTTATGGGTCCACATGCATTTAGCAGCAGGTGAAGAAAGGCCTGCAGAGTGACGTGAAAGCGACTTCACAACAACTTCCAGCTGGACTCATTCAGAAACACCGCCTGTGGAGCATGCGCCCTGCTATTGCGCTTTACATGCGTTAAAGTAAGAGGAAGGATGCACGAATATATCCGGTTAGAAACGTGAATAGCTCGAATCGGCTATAATAACTGGTATAAAACACATAAAAGTGGTGATCCTTTTACGCGTTCGGTAGGGCGAGGCGATAACGGAGGAAACTAGAGGGTCAAAGTGCAAAAAAAACGAGTTCATTACTTACTAATGATGATTAAAAAGAATAATAAATCTCCAGGGAAGAAGGCCATTGTCGTCTTTATTCCATTTGCGGCTAAATGAAGCTGCCGCACTTTGTCAAAATTGAGGCTGCGCTGCGCTTGGAGTCGACGGTGACGCGCAGAGTCGACGCAACGGATGGAGTTCCTAAATATGGTCTTGTACACCCCCCCCCCCCCCCCCCCCCCCGCCTCCGCCTCTCTCTCCCCCCGAAACGAACTTGGACCAAAGTGTTATCAAAGTGTGTGAAGCGAAGCTGGTCGTAAAGTCTGAATGGAGTGTAGATAAACGGGCAGCGCAGGAAATGAGTCCGACACGGAGGCGCGCACCTCCAGTTTAAAGTCATTGTGACGTCATAGATCGCAATTAAAGAGGATGTTTGAAGCAAATTCATTTAAGAGAAAGAGAAAACAATAGCAGCGTGATAAATGCGCAAATATTCTGCCTCCCATGATCCAAACCTTCCAAGTTCAGTCTGGATCAGTTTGAACAAATATAAATAATTACGCACAGTGATGTTATTGCTTTTCAGCATCTTGATAGAAAGACTCCACTGCTTTTAGAATATAGAATCCCAAGCCTTTGAAAACGAGCGTAATGCCTTCCGGGGGACATCTGGAGGAAAATATAACCTTGATGACATCTTCAGTTGTTTCACAGAAAGCTCGCATTGTGAAGTGGGGCTGTGGAATTCCAAAGATGTGGGGAAAAGAAAAAGATCCCTTGTGTGCATCATGAGAAATGTGGTGATCCAGTGTTTCTCTCTTCTTCTTCCTTTTAGCTTCACACACTGAAGGAAGTAAAGACAGGATGATTCTGATTTTATGAATCTTTTAAAAATGAAACCTGAACCAGTCACAGAGTCAAACTGGGAGGCAGCCCAGCGTTCGTGCCATTCTCAGACTAACCTGCACGCCAGGGATGTTTTTATTTATAGAAGTCCAATAGTATCATGCGTTACTTACAGGAGTAAATCAATCAGCCAATGAATAAAGTGTTTCCACCCTAACTAGTTTGTCTCTAGATGTCATTGTGACGGTGTCTGTGCCATTAGGGCTTCATGTTCATCAGTGCTCACTCTTGTCTTTAAACAGCCTGGTTGTGAACAGCACCCAAACAGAGTTCACAATTCTTAATGCAATAGTCATGCAAGTCGCTAAACAAGTAGCTGTTCAGAGCAGAAATCCTGCATGTCCAGTCAGGAATTCTGTGTAAATTCCACTGTAGAAGAGCTTTAGTACACTCGACTCGACTTTAATATATTTGATACTTGGTCTTTCAGGATTTTTGACACATCTACTTCCGATATCTTTTTCCCAAATAAAACCTCGCATTTTCCATGGCAAAATTGTTAACATTTAAAACACATATACAAATTCATGTCTTTTTTTCCTATTTTTTTTAGTAACTTTGACAGAATTAGATTTTTCTGGTGATTATTTTATTGTTCAAGTCTCAAAGGGTTAATAACAGGGAAAACAATACTCATTTTTTCTCTTGGAACAAATCAACACTTAATTTCTCAATTTCTCTTGACCAGCGGGGAACACAAAGTTAACACTGACAATCATTAAAGGAAAGCTCAATGCGGGATGATATAAGATTTATTAATAATCTGAAGTAAACAAAAGTGAACAACAAAGATCCTAACAGGGAAAAGCCCTGTACTCAAAGTTCCTGTCAGGTCCACACTGTACACAACAGAGCATTGTGGACACCCCAGGGGAGGATCATGGATCAATCAAAGTCGACCTGGATGTCCATTTAAAATCACAGGACAAACCCTTGTCATAAACTGATAAGGGTTATTTTACCATCTTATTATTAAAACATGATAAAACCTGATAGGTTTGAACACTACGGCGTTCAAGCATACCCCCCCCCCCCCCCCCCCCCCCCCCCAGGTAGAAGAACAAAACAGCTTCTGTGCTGCTGTTAATGTTTTAAATCACATTCAGTTTCCAACACAAATTCACAGAAAGCCACGCACGGTTCTGGATGAGCTGCCTGCAGCGTGGAGCTAATCCCTCTTCCACAGTCATTTGCTGACCGGTGGGAATCCAAGGCAGCGGCGGCTCAGAGGGGCTCAGGAGTCAATGGCTGCACACAGACACGTGGTCATGTGACTCGTGGGTCAAATTATCATCCTGTCACATAAACTATATTTACAGAAAAGGATTGATGCCCTTAATTTGTAAATGTGACCACGAGCTGAGCCGTCAGCCAGCCTTTTGCAAATGCATGTGAACAAAGTGCATCCTCAGCATCCATGTGGATGACACGGAACTGCAGAACGCACTCATGTGCAAACTCGTTTAATTCGGTTTTCTTAGACAGTGGCAAAAACAGAAAACGTCAACATTTACAGAAGAACAACACAAACAATCATTCCATGGTTTGGACAAATAGTGGTTTCAGTAATTGTTCAGACTATTAAATGTTCATCAGCCTCTTTTCTTTTCCAGCTAAACTGTAAACATAGACTGTGTATAACGGACGTTGACTTGTGTTGTCTGAACAGGATGCATCATAAAAAATCTTTAAAATTCACTTTTCCCATTTTATCACTTTAATTTTTAACCCGAAAATTTGATTAAAGTAGTAAATTCTTCATATAACTCATTGTGCGCTATCTTGGTAAGGAATGATAGTCGGTTGTTGCCATTTCTCCTCTTCGACACCAGATAGCAGCAAAGGCTTGAACAATGACAGATTCCAGACTGGACTCCCTCTGGGCCTCAGCGCCGTCAGTCCAGATGGAACGATGGATAAGGGCGTTTATTACAGAGTGTATGTTTGATTATTATATCCCTTCTACCGCTTCTGATGAAGCAGAGCGTAACACGATCTGCTAAAGAGTTAAAAGTACAAACGTAGTCTGAAACCTGTGAAATAAATTATCTATCAATAATTTAATCAATCCATTCATCCCTGGATTAGAGGGCTCTGTGCACTTTACGGTGTTGGTGTGTTAGCTGCTCTTCTCTGGGTTACAGTAACTTCTTCATGTGTGAGGTGATGCATGCTTTAAAAAAATCTATTTCAAAGGCTCCAACAGAAACCAGACAAATAAGCTCCTCACAATATAAAGGTTTTATTGCAGGCAAACAAAACCATAAATAACACTTACAGACTATGAAACATTCAATGGGTTCTGTGGATCGCTGGTAAACAGTTTCTTAGTCTTGGATAGGACTCGA
>NW_027180847.1:0-25000 GCF_040956055.1 Brachionichthys hirsutus | reverse complement strand
TGCAGATAATGCACGGCACCTTGTGTGACAAGCCTGCAGCGCGTGGCGGCCATACAAAGAGATTCCGCTCTGTTTTTCAGTCGTTAAAAGATCGAGCCATGATGATTACAAACCTCACGTTTTCACACAGACTGACCCGTCATTGGTGCTGCTTTCCTTTTATTCCTCTGCAAATAAACCACTGCAGAAAATACGTCTTCAGCAATACAAAAAACAAGAAAATCAGCCGTCAACTTTCCGGACAAACGGTTTCGCCAGGGGCAAAAAGCAGGAAGGAAAGAAAAGGAGAAAGGAGCTTATGAAGGCAGGAAGCAATGTTATGAGAAGTGAGTACCGAGAATCAAACGATGAGACACAGACAGGAAATTAGCTTCTGCCTGATCCGTCTGCTGAAAACGTTGATGCGTCACAGCAGGAGTCGACGGGTACGGAACGCTGTCCTGTGTGTCTGTCCATCACTTCTGGAAGTTTGTCCTGCCCAAAACAAAACAAATAGGGATGCCCCCTCTCCCCTTTAGATCAACTTGCCAGCTCATGCTCAATCTTCAGCAGAAGAAAGAGATAAAGCCACCAACGTAAACTCTTCAGTACGAGCCGACATTTCGTTGTGAAGACTTGCTGCATTTTTCCGGCGACATTTCTCTCTGCGCTTTGGACGAGAGGCCAAACACAAGAGAAGGGCATCATCGCGTGGTTCCGACGACCGATCAGAGTTCACGCTTTCCGATTGACCGAACGCGGACAGTAACCTCAGATTAATTGATCACGAATAGAACAATTCATCCGAGACGCTCCTTGCTTGTTGTTGACTCAGTATTTTTTGAAACGCCCCAACCGTTGTAAAGTAGATGCGACACTGACGCAGGCGTGCAATTAGTAAAAAAGGTCACGGACGTGCATGCGGTAAGACGGCATTCCTGCACGACCCATCAGCCGGTGATGGCGTGTTGTACAACGGCCGAGTGCACGGATCAGATCTGTGCCCATGAGGAATGTAGCAAAACTTCCCACGTAGACCCGACACGCAGGGTATGGAATTATAGCAAATAAACACACTGACCGCAATCCTTTCTGCAAGACGTCTCTCTCTGGCCCCGCTGCCGTTGAACCGAGATCTTTAAAACACGCCACCAGTGCAGAACAGAGTGAACATGTCACAGGTAGTGTGAAACAGAGAAACTCTGCAGCCTGTCGGAAGACTTGGATACCGATCCCAAAAAGTGTTTTCTGTATCCGTGGGGTCTCCAGCTTCCTGCGTTTTCGACGCCAAGCCGTGGACTGAGAGGGAATAATTGTTACCATAAAGCAAGATAGAAACTACAGAGCCGCAGCATTTTTTACGGCTGCTGCTAGGAAGCTTTGTCGGCCTGCTGTCAGCACGAAGCCGCCGACAGGAGTTCCCCCAAGTCCAGCTTCAAAGGTCGATTATTTTCTCTGAGCTAATGAGCGGAATATTCATTGTTTCTTGATCAATCGAACGTGAGGTCAAAGATAAATCAAACAAACTAGATAAATAATGACCATCACAAGATCCCAGACACTGATTGGGCGTCTTTAAATGACTTGTTTTATTTGCGCAACAGCAAAAACCAGAAGCTGTAACCGATTCGCCGTCATGTGCGACAGGCGGTGTGTGAGTGTATGAGCCAACACACCGATGTGTGTGACCGCCCGGAGCGCAAGAACCTCCAAACACGCAATACGTTGTGTGAAATGCAGAGTTCATTGTCCAAAACGGGGTAAAAAAAACGGAAACTTTCTTGAGCCAACTGCAGCCTGAAGGAAATGAAGCAGAACTAAAAGTTTCTCCTGTTGTTCAGCAGATCCCCAAAAAAAAAAAGTCTTTATTTTTTTGCACTTTGTTCTGTCCTTTCATCGCCTGCCCTTTTCAAATGCTTATTTCAAGCTAATAGCTGTTCTTTCAGATGATTATATCATGCCAAATCGTGTTTGACAACAGAAATTGGGAGGCGTGATATGAATATAACAGACCTATGGAGATTCGGGGTCCCTGAAGCAGCCCTGCTGAACTAACTGCAGGCAGCAGCTCCAGCTCTTACGTAATCCCTGGTTACACAACACTGAGCCTGTGACCTGAACGACCAGCGGCAAGCCCCCCGTCGCATCACCCCACCGCTCCTTCATCCCGTTGTGCCCGAGCACACGTTCATCCGGCCTGAAACAACACGGACCGGCACCGTCTGCACACGAGGAGCGTCGACCGCACGTTCAAGCAGATTAAACCAGACGGACAAACGCAGACGGACGATAGGTGACTGAGGGCGTTCATCAACGCGTGTTCTTCACACGTTTATTCACCTGATGAAAGACTTTGGGTCTATATTTGCGAGCGTGCTATGGAAGAGGGTGGGGTGCTGTTAGTTTAGCCACAGTGATAACATGCCTTGGACTAAAGCTAACACGTTTCTCCGGCTTGCGTTTGACCTGGCAAATAGCCGGTGTGAGCTGAGAATGTAATGGCGTGTTTTTTTACGTTTCAGCTTGAAGGACGCTGAATTAGAGGAACCTGACTAAATTAACGGTAGAACCCGTGTTTGGATTGGAACCATGAAGCATTGATGTCTTCGGTCACACGAGCAGAGCAGGACAAAAATACATGATCAACAGCTCAATATGTTTTTGAAAGCAGAACCAGTTACATCCCGGTCCGGCCCCCGGCCCCCGCCGAGCTGGGGATCGATGGCGTTTAGAGTCCCTCTGTGGGACAGCTTTGATTGCTCTCCTCTTAGGGATGATTTAAAACCTGACGTCCAATCAGCTCAGATGTGGGAAGCTAAAAATGGAATTCAGCCACTGACAAGCAAAAGAGTTCTCCTAAAGCGAGCGGCAGCGATGGCTGCTGCTGGACGACCTCTGGCAATGACCTCTGCAATGTGGCTGATGACCGAGCGCAGCAACCTCGATCTGAACTTTTACAGCTGCTCATTTTTTTTAACCTTGATTAAAGCTCCAGCAATAGATGCATAAAAACACTGTTCGGTGCCTGCTGGAGTTTCCGTGCGACCACCTCTGCTGTTCTGGTTAGTGACAGCGAAGGATGCGGCCTAGAACCGCAGGTGTCTGACCTGGGGGGGAGGGGGGCAATAAGCCTCACTTCACAACAGGAAAGGCGTCTAAACGCGGAAGCAGCAGATGGGACAGGAAGAAAAAGGTCGATTAAATATTGCAGACTGAGCAAAAGGCAAATGTGGGCGAAGGCCCAGAAAGCTGGTGTACGTTCAAATCTCGTTTAAAGATCGTCTCCACACAGCGATGGAGCGGTGAGACGTACAATCATTTAGAATAACCCTCTATTCTTTTCTGCATGTGAGCTGAGCTCAGTAGAGACTTCGGAACATTGCCGGGTTCCTCCCCGGCAGATATTTGCTTTTCATTCTCACGGGAAAAGTTGAAGGGAATTTGAGAAGGAGACAGAAACACCGCTGACGCCGGATCTACCGTACCGAAGGGAATAAATACGCAGCGACGTGTTCAGTATATTCCTGTAGACAACACGGCATAATCAATATTTGCAGATCCTGGAACAGTAAGAACTAGAAGAATGATGGTTGTGCAAATATTTTACTTGCACACATAAGATTCTAGTTTTTAATAAAGAAAATAAAATTAGGAACGAGCTCCTCGCTTGTAACGTGATCAAAGGGAAAAAAGTTACACATAAAAGAAAAAGAAAAGCTCTTGAACACTGAAAATTAAAAGACAAATTAAGCTAAATCAATCCCAAAACAAACCAGAAACCACTGACGGCTCTCCTGTCCGCTGCTGCAGGACCTGGCTTTCCCATTAGCGCCGCTTCCTTTCACCTTTTCTCAACATTGCGCCTGCAGCAAGGTTGACAGCTTATCTCAACTCTGGAAATAGGCGGAGGCTTATCACGCCAAAAAAGTGTGGATAGCTGTGTCACCTTATTTGGACCGCGCGTGGCCTACGTGGCAGACCTGATTTGAGCTGAGTGGGACGTTTGTCCCTTCTGCAGCCCAAACACTGTCTGTGCTGTTCTTCCTGTGGCGTCCCATTGTTGAGCGAATGGACCCAAAACCGAGATGTCCACGGCTAAGAGAGGACAAAGCAAGTCACCAGGAAAATGAATCGTCACTCTGATAGGTACGACGGTCAATATCTGGATCAATGCACTGGAGACACCACTGGAGGACAATCAAACCTACAAGCACGTGTCCCAAAACGTTTCAGGTCGGCTTCTCATTTCCATTCATCACTGGTTGCAGACTCAGGTTGTATAATGTTTATGAGCGATCTACTAAATTAAAGCGCACCTAAACATTGGGAGGAACAGCGTTCTCTGAGTTACAGCCTCCCTCAGCATCGTTCTCCTTCCAGTCGGACCCAACTGTGTCACATTTTAACTCAGCAGATCCTTTAAAAACAAACGTTTAACAATGCTGTGCCTTTTATGTAACAGGGATAGTGTGTGTGTGTGTGGGGGGGGGGGGGGGGGGTCATGCAGGAGGGCAGCCTCCTGCATGAAGACATCAGACCCCCATCTCCAGGGGTCTGATGTCTTCTACTTCATCTGTAATGGAAAGTCCAACAGAGCCGAACAAGCGACAAGCATCGCAGCAGGTGCCACAAACGCAAAAACCAAAACGCACAATAGTTTTACAAAGTGACCGAAGCTCTAAGGCGCTTTAGACAAGTAGAAAACAACAGCAAACAAACAGGTTTTGTTTTTCTCCCTCGGTGTTTGTGCATCAGCATTGAAGAAAGTGACGATTGGAAACAGCGTTTATCCTCCCGCTGCTCCTGGAATGTTTTACTTTCTGAGGGTTGAATATTAAACGTAACAAACATTCCGGGAGAGACATTTTCAGCTAAAGTTGGACACCCGGTGTTGCTTCCGGTTTGAATAACGTACATCTTCCATACTGCCCTTTTTCTCTGCTTGCCTGTGTATGAACAAATCCTGTTGTCTTTTGGTGCTATTTTTCCCCCAAAAATAATAATCGATTACTAAAAAGATTATTGTTATAAGGCAACAATCCGTACTTCAATTTCATCAACATTCAATGAGACGTTACCTTTCTGGACATGAATGATGTCTGGGTAGTTTTCCAGGTGTCCTTGGTAAAGACCCAGCAGGTCCATGATGACATCCAGGTCCTTGCTGGGCTGCTCGGCGAAGTAGTCTCCCACGGCCTCGTAGGCGTCCCCGGTGAAGGCGATGGCCTGGTTGAGCCCGGCCGAGTAGCTCTGCTGGTCCATCTCAAAGGCCTGGCTGAGCACCTTGAACGACAGGCCCATCTTCTGATACTCCTTCCTGAAGCCGCCGATCTGCTTGCGGGCGAACTCGCCGACGGCGGCGCTGAGCTGCAAGGCGCCGTCGTCCATCCTTCTGGTGAAGGTCTTGAAGCCGTCGATTTTGCTCTCCACCTCCTGAAAGTCGAGCGGCGCCGACGGGGTGCTGATGGTGAGGAAGAAGTTGGCGCCAACCATCTCGTCCTTCTCCGCCTTCCTCTTGCCCAGCTTCCAGGCCTTCTCGTCGTTGCAGCCCAGGAAGTGCTGGAAGACGTCACACCGGGCCAGCACCGGGTGGCTGGTCATGTGGCTCATCCACCACATCAGGCCCTTCCTCCGCTTGGAGATGAAGTCCTCCTCGAAGCGGCCCGTGGCCTGCTTCTCGGGGATGCGGGGCACCGAGATGACGGGGAACTTCTCCACCAGCCGGGCGTACAGCCAGTCAAAGTGCTTGTACCTGCGGTTCACCTGCACGCGCGTGTGCGTGGGCGTCAGCTTGTAGGAGATGTAGCTCTTCATGCCCTTGAACTTGGTCTGCTTCGTTGGGTTGTCGATCGTGCACGAGAACGGGTACGGGTTCTCCTGCCACTCGGGCCCCTGCTGGCCCACGATCACGCAGATCTTGTCCCCGTCCTTCACGAAGCCCGCCGCCTCCCCGAGCACGAACGCCTCCCCACCCGACTTGACGAAGGTGGAGAACCTGTTCAGGTTCCTGCTGACCGTGGCCGAGCTCTTTGCGTGCTGCGCGTTGCCCCTGGACGCCGAGGACGTGGACAGGCTGTAAGCGGACGGCCCGTTGCCTTCGAAGTCCCGGTACCGCCCCGCCCCCGCTGTCCCGGGCTCGTCCGCCGCCGTGGAGCTGTCGTCCCAGTCGTCGTCCCAGTCGTCGTCGCTCCCTTGGGCCGGCGGCTGGTCGGCGTGTTGCTGCTGCGCGAAGCCAGACGAGGGAGATCTAGAGAGGTTCTCCGCCCTCGCCTGAGAGCCGGCAGACCCCGCCGGGGGGGCGTTGGTGTACCGGGAGTCCGCCGAGGTGTCCCCGGATGTGCTGCGGCTGTCGGCGGCGTCTCCTCTCAGGATCTCCACGTAGGACGCGGGGAACAAGCCCCGCTCGCCGCTGCTGTTCGCCCCCTCGAACCAGCCGTCGATGTCCCGCTCGCTGTACAGAGTCAGGACCTCGTTCTCCCGCAGCGACACCTCTCCCGGGTTCTCAGAGGTGAAGTCGTACAGCGCCTTGGCTCTGAGCGCCATGGTTCACCCACCCGGGGGGGGGGGGTTGAGGCTCGGCTGGCTGGCCGGGGTCGGGAGGGGGGCAGCAGGCTAGCTCATCCGAGGCTACGCTTGGAGAGTCGGCGTGTAAACTTTCTCCCGTTTTGGAGAAAGTCCCGGTTCTGTCCCTCCCCCCGGAGCAGTCCTCGTCCCGGTCAACACCCAGAGGACTCGGCCGCGCTGCTCGTCCAGTGGTGGGTCCTCCAGGTTCCGAACTGGATCGAGTACCTCCCGGTGCTGACGCCCTCCAGCGCCCCGCAGCTCTGAACTGAAGCGTCTGCCTGCCTGACGAGCTGGTGCCGCAGCGACAGGGGAACCAGGCTGGCTAATCGAGGGCAGGGGAACCAGTCTGGCTAATCGAGGACGGAGCTTCAGCGCTGCTGCGATCTGAGGCTCCACAGGCAGCACAAATGGACCGTGTAACAGTGGATTTACGATATGTACCTTTAAGGAGGCGTCCCCTTCTTATGACGTCACCAGGCTGCGCCTATGTTGTTGTTGCTCTTTATTCCGTTCCTCAAACCGGTCGATTTATCTTTCAGTACAACTGTTTTCTGTTGCTTAATAATATTACAGTGGTGGTTTTAGTTCTGGCCGATTTCGCAATGCCTTTAATCGAATCGACCCAGACTTGCCTCCCAAATCTTCCCTTTCTGCTTGATGCAAATCTACAAGGATGAACCCTGTTTTTAATTTTCGTTTTCCATTGTTAATTGTGCCTGACATGATGCAATTCATGATTGATTACTTGAAAAGAGACAGGATCAGATGTAGATGCTTATGTTTATGTTTATGCATTTTATTCATCAGATCAAACCCTGCTTTGCCCAAACACCTCGCATGATGTTTTGCTAAACCTTTTGGACCATTTCCTAGCACGTAGAGATGAGCCGTGTTTTTTATATATATATCTGTTACAGGAGGAGAAACCTTTCATTTTTATCCTATTGCAAACAAATAGTTTGATTTTGCGCTAAGACGGCTACAACATGACATCACTGTTCAAGAGGCTCCAGGTTACTTTCTGTGGTTGCTTCTGTTCGGCAGGTGCTGTTTGGTGCCCTGAGAGTGATGGAGACCCTGCATGGCATTTGATGAACTGACGGAGAACACCAAGGTCAAGCACTGGTACGGGCGTCTAGAGAGGGCATCGCTCAACCACGAGTGATGTGGTGAAGGAGAACACAGAACATGGAGCGCTTCCAGCCAAAGAACAAAACAAAACAAAACCTGGACAAACTGCTAGAACGACAGCGACCATCACCAGGAAGCAAGATGTTCTGCCCTGATTGATATCCTGCAACCACAGATATGACTGTAAGCTTGTGTGTCTGTGTGTAGGTGTGTGTGTGTGTGTGTGTGTAGGTGTGTGTGTGTGTGTGTGTGTGAACGTGTCACAGACTTGCTGATGAAGAGCTCATACTATCAAGACGCTTTCTAATCAAGTCTAGCAGTTTTTGAAGGGCTACTACTGACCTCTGCTGGTGAAGTGTGGGAACTTCAACACTATCAAGACAAAAAAAAAGTCATAGATGTAACAATGGGGAAAAAACCTTTTTTAAACCATGTTCCACTTAATGAAGCTTAACAAATCCCTGGCGGAAGTGCAAGTGTCTTTCAATCGTGGTCATGCTAATTTTTAGGGAGGAAGAAAAGGCAAGCAAAACGAGGAACAAATGGAGGGAGACTCTGGTTAATGAATTAAGATATCATAAATGTCTAATAAGTAACTAATAAATGTCAAGTAACCTTTGATAAATGTTAATGACTGAAAAACTATCGTACAATATTTTTTAATATATGATGTTGAATGATTAATTGAGAGCAAGTATCATGTCCGTCATAATAAACAAAACAATGCGCCACACCTTTTAAAAAAATAGGAATTACACTCACTTTCTTTCTCTAGTGAAAGTGCAGAGCTTGAGCAATTTGGAAATCTGTCTTATGCTGAGCTATATTTGCGAGATTTATGCCAAAAGTGAGATGCAAAGACAGAATTGTAAAATCTATTCCAATAAATTTTTTTAACTCTACCTCTTGTCCTGTTCCACTGTTTTCTGAGTGTTCATATTAAGAGACATCCTATTTTAATCACAGTCAGAAACTGACGATGCATTCATTTAACTGTAACCTTCAACGATTTTTCAAATGACTATAATACATTGTACTATTAAATATGAATGTAGCCTGCTTATGTTCGTGTATTGCCTCTAATAAATCATGGAGTGTGACTGTGTGACTGTGAGGTCTAATGTAAGGCATTTTAGGCAGCGTGATGGCGTAAAACGCGCTATATAAGCATTTACCATTTCCCATTTAGACAAATTAAAGTGCCATAAACCATTGCTTTTTAAAACCATTATAACCGCTTGTTATTGTCCACCAGAGGTCTCTCCTTTTCATTGGACTCTCGTTGTGTCTCCTTAGAATCCTTCATGCCTGTCAGAACTGTGCTGAGAACATTGAGTTCATTTCCCACTTAACTGTGCTCAGGGATTTTCCCTTTATGGCACAAGACATAAATTATTGAAGAGGAGTGTGGTACTTTGGGAACAGCAATTACTTCAGTGCACAGCTTGTATCACAGTAACAGATTTGTGATTTATACGGTTCCTATGGTCTTCACTTTAGCAATCCTTGAAAAAACAACAATCTTGTTAATTTACTCCTGTAAAGTCTGATGGCAAATCCAAAGAGTATTTACTGTGCTAATGTATTTCCCCAGAGGTTGCTGCTACTGAAAGCAAGGTAATTCTGTTAAAAATCTGCAAATGCATGAACAATGTGATGCCCCAATAGCCCACGAGAAAAGCAATTCCATGTTTGGGGGTAATAATGATATGTGTTTTTAATAGCAGACATATATTCCTTTTTTTTAAAATTATTATTAAAAAACATACAAGCTTACTTCTGAGTATTACTTCCGGTTACCTTTGCTTTTCTTCAACAGTATTAAAATGTGCATTTTTGCATTAGACTAGATCTCTATGCGTTTTATTTGATCGTGTTCAATCAGAATGAAAATAGCCACCATGTGTTTGATCACGTGACCGCGCTACGTCACGCAGCGACGTACGTGACGTAGCGCAACGACGTACGTGACGTAGCGCAACGACGTACGTGACGTAGCGCCGTAAGGATTCGCTCGTTTCCTCAACCAAACACCGATAAAGCTGGGAGTCCGCCGGCGGGTCTGCGGCTCTTTATTGAGGGGAAGAACGTGCGATCCTAGCGGCCCTCGGCGCCCGAAACAAAGCGGCTTCAGCGAGGACGACGGCGGAAAAGAGTTCTGCTCTTAAACGCACCAAAGGTTGCTTTTTATTTTTGCTGTGGCGGTCGAAAGGCGGGGAATACAAAGCGGACGTGTGGGGCAAAATCCATTCCATTACACCGCAAAGCCAGGTCGTGCGGCTGCGGACGGCTCAGCGACAGTACATGGATTATCTGGTGAGTGAAACGTCGGAATGTTGCCTTGGTGCGCCTTCCGTTCAGAGACGGGCTCCGACGGTAAGCCTTCCGTTCAGAGACGCGCTCCGACGGTAAGCCTTCCATTCAGAGACGGGCTCCCGTCTTTTCGGTGTGTGGCTAACCGGCTATTAACGTTTGTAAATGTTGTGATTACTTGTCCCGCACCAGCTGTTAGATTTTAGATGATAGCCTCCCAAGGTCTGAAGCCGGACCAGAGTCTATTTACATGTGAAAGAATAAGAAACCGGTTCCACCGTGAAGTCTCGTTAGCTCCGGGGGTGGATGTTGCTAATGACCGGGTTACGGTGACGTCATTGGACAAAGCAGCACAAGTTGTCAGACCCTTCTTTGAGAGCTTTCTTTAATGCCCTAATGTGGGGGGTATTACCTTCTTAGCGTGTTAGTTATAACTGTGTGACCAAAACATGAATTGCATTTAAGACCGATGTGTCAGGTTTAACCTTTTGTAAATAAATACTAAGTATTTTTGGACCTTTTCTCTCTTTTGTCAGGATGGAAATGGGTGTTGTGCAACAATAGAAAAGCTGTGCTGCAGCCTTTTCTGACCAGGAACCCGGTGCACAATGCCATTTATCCAAGAGGGGGAGAGGAGCACCCACTCTTACACGCCTGAGACGGCGTAAATGTTATTCTAGCTCTGATATGTATGTCGACATGTGGTACCGAAATGGGACTTTGAACTTCACCTTCACTGAGGATCTTTGTAAAATGACAAAAATCCTATCTCGTAAACGGCATGAGAAATGGTGTGCTAATGCAATGGATTTTTGTTTTTTTAGCTCGTCTGTGGCCTCTTCCCTTGGAATAACAAACCTCGTTGGAACAAAAGAGGCTCAAAGTTGGCACATTCATAGTTTACGCGGGTTGTTCTATTATTTATACGTTGCTGCTGTCAAAGGGAACAAAAGAGGTATTGTTTTTTAGGCACTTGAGAGATCAAATGATATAAATTGATTTTTACCTTCAGCGCTGGAGGATTTAAGATTAAATGTGACAAAAAATGTTGTGCGGAGAGCACAGCTGTAATTGTTGGAGCCAAGCACTTGGCTGTCCTTGCAGGCCAAATCTAGGGCCTCTATTCCTGCTGTGAAACAGTGGAGACCTGGCACATAACCCAGAACCCAATGTCTTTTTTCCCCTATAACCCAGTAAGACCTTCCACTAAATCTTATGCCTACTTTTAGATCAGGTCTTAAGTTATGCCTCACAGGGAATTCCAAATGAGCATGAATGGAATCGCATTAGTTTCATGTTCCCTGGTAATAACTGTGGTTTGAATTGTTACTGTAGCACATATCTCTTTATCTATCTCGATTCTGTTTCAAATGTTTTCTTATACCCCTATTGCCATATTAATACTATGGCTCTTCCACTGCATAGGTTTACACTCACTAATGGCTTTACAGCTATCAGCATTAGGTTATTACGTCGACCTTGTATACCGTTTGACTCTCCGGAACGGATGACGCCACTAGACATCATTAAACCTAGATATTTATTGTGTGTCTTTTTTACTTAAACCAAAATTCACCTCAAACCATGTGATGATGTTCATGATTTCTAGCTAAATGGAGCTTCTTCCATCATTAACTGGTTGCTTTTTGAATCAGGTTTTTGAGTTGGACGATGCGTCTGGACAACTGCAGACCTGGCAACACAAAAAAGCTGCTGACACACACTAGTTAAAATTAGCATGTGCTGTACTTAAGTATAAATACAGGAGGCAGCAGAGTTTAGCCTCCAAAAAAGCAAAGAAGAACAGTTGCACCCATCAGGGTGCTGGGTTCAAGAAGAGTTTTGGTTGAATTGACTTTGGTGTATATTTTTCCTTTATTCCTAAATGCTTGGTGTAATTCACCAAGAAAGATGTCTGCATAAGTCTCTGCTTACTCGTAACCCCCCCTCAGTTATCTGGTATGAAGGCATGCAAGTGAATGAATAACATGGTTTAACATTTTTCAGGTTAAAAGCTTAATCTTTGAGATTTCTTGATGCTATACAGAATAACTCTGCAACAATATGCTGAGACTTCCCCTCATACTTCTGAAGACTTGCCTCGCACACGAGGGAATTTCTGGAAAAGCTGAGTGTGAAGGCGTGAGAGAGCAAATTTCATTTGGAAGCACTCCCATAGGGAGATATCATTTATTTTCTTGTATTCTTGCTGAAAAGTGAGACTTGAAGTTTAAACCGTAAACCACTCTTGGTCTGTCATAATTTATTACTTTATTACTTTTAAAAGTAATATCGTGTCCGTTTGGATTTTCTTTGGGTTCTCCGGTTTCCTCCCGGCTCCAAAAACATGCAAACCTTCCCGGCTACCTGTTGCTGGTGTGACGAGTTCACACATAACTTTATTGTATTCCCACTGAGCACTCTGGATCATCACTGCATTGTGTTGGCTGTTGATGACAGCAGCTATTGCTAAACACCTGAGCTGAGCCAACCAAGTGATTTCAGTGACTCACGGTCCTCCTTGAGCAAAACGACTTCCAACAATGCATCCCACAACAACAGCTTATCATGATCTCTGTACGCTCGAGTGGCCGGCCTCCTCATCCTTCTCCATGCATAGAAAGCAACGTTTTTATGTTTCATAAAGCTCTGCATGCCGTATGAACACAATGTGTGAGTGTGTGATGGTGACTAATCCAATTTGTGCTCCTATTCTGGATCCCTTGTTGTTCCTGAGCCCTTAATCTCTGTGGAGAGACACTCTTACGAACTGATCCTGAACTTGTGTCTGCCACCTGATCCTTGCCTCAGTAATTGTTTTTTTTCTTCTGTCTTTGCATTTGCGCTTGGGGCGTAAACACAAGATGCCCCGTAATCATGCTCATCTGCACCCTCACAAAACCCCCGCAGTAATGCGCCGCTTTAAAGAGATTGCTTGTGGATGTGGATTGCTAATAGTGGACTCGTGCTTTTGACCCGGCCGTGATGTGTGCAGCTCCTCCTGCTCCTCCTCTATCCATTCACTTATTCCAGAGGCTTGGCTTGTTTGTTGCCGGGAGTTACGCTTGTTGCCGAACGCGATGTCAGAGTGCCTCCAGCTCTCCTTTGCCTTGTGCAGGATTGGGTTTTACACGGTAAGAAAACGAGTGCAAGCTGTTTGTTAGTGGAAAACAGGAATTATCGGATATATACTACTATATATTACGTAATATATATATAGATTTTGAGATACCGACCAAAGCAGCAGCTGTTGCTACTTCCCTGTTGCTCTCTCCCTGAATGTGGAAAACAGGCTGATTCTTCTGAGTGGGTGTTGCTGTTCACTTAATATTAAGGTGGAACAGGTGGACGGGCCTAATGCGAGTTGTGAGGTAAGCCTGCAGGAAAAGGCTCTTTGAGTGCTGGTAGCTTCTCTGAGAATTGAAACAAAGGTAGAATATGGACCCTCTTTTTTTTTTTTTCTTCCCTGCGGCTCCTAGCAACCATCTTGGCCAGTGGTTGTAGTTCGGCCGGACGTACGCCACCGTTTTAAGAGGACCATGAGTACAACACTACGATTACAATTGTGGTAATATTTTTGAAATGGTTTTTGTGGTTCAGTGACACTACAGTTTTTATTTATGGCCACTAATTGATTATTTGATCAATGTCAAAATTCTGTGCGATCATTATTTTGAGCTCCACTAAAGGATTCGAAGGCACTTGTTGCCTGTGCAGTTCTTTTATGCCACATTTTTAGATCCTTGTTTTGTATTCTTAACTATAGCTGATGACTCATGTTGCGTATTTCCAGGTCTCCTGTTATTCCCTGACCAGCTAGTGAAGCTTTCTCACTGAACAATAACAGACGGGCTTATTTTGAAGTCTTGCTTAACGGAAAGCATGTGCACAGCTACAGCGCAGAACACGCCTGGACTACGACGGTGCTGCTCATGACTTCTATGGAATGTTGAAAGAGCTTGTTAGTTGGACAGTTTTCAACATCACTAATGCTAATAATAAAAGCTGTTAATCGTTATTCCCAGACAATTAAACAAAGAATTGTGAGCCTGTTGGATTGATAGGATGATTAATAATGTCAACTTTACATGGACACCACGACTATTATGGTGAGTTTGGGTCCTTATCAACCGAAAAACTGCTAAATAAACCATCCAGTCAATCGTTGGTAGTTTGCGTAGGTTTGTAATCACCTACTGAAACGCAGAAATCCTTCTTGGCTTGACATCAAGCAGGGGGGAACACGGCTTCAATAAGTGACCATGAGGCGCAGCTGCCATAGCCACTGCTCTTCTGACGCTTCTTTGCCGTAGCCATTAACGGTCTAAGAGTTCGAATTAGGCACGTCATGGTCACCTCATTATGTCATTAATGGAGTGGAAAATGGCTACTTGACTGATTTGCTGGCTCCGACCCCCCCCCCCCCCCAGGGTCTGGCGTGTATCACTCACATCAAAAATCTTAATGGTGGTTCATGTTTAATTTACGACTAGATTAACTGGTTCTGTTTATTTGAATGTTGGCTTTAAGTTTTTAATATAATGTTTAATCACACTAGCTTGGACAAAATGACATTTTTGCATTCAATAAAAAACAACAACATTTTGACTAAACTATTGTAATTCATTTCACATTTGGAAAATTTCCAGTCTTCTATGTGAACAGTTTACGTTACAGATGAAGTGTTTCCTTATAGGTTATCGATCTTTTCTTGCAGCAGCTGTGCTCCGCTACACACTTGATCATTCCTAGAGATCCACTGTCATTTTGTTTTTGTTTTGCATGAAGTTATTTACTGGCCTCTTTTTGTGTCCTGCTGGAGTTTGTGTTTGACACCTGAGCAACACGGAGCGTTTGTGGGGACGTTTCGTTCCTTCTTGCCTCCAGGGTATCTGTGCTGTGTGACTGCACAGGGCTTAACCTTTTCCTGTTCCCATGGCTCTGATGAATGCTTGTCTGTCCTCATCTGAGAGAAGCCACCTCCAATTGTTTTTTTTATTTGTGTTAGTTACAGCCCCCACGTCAGAGATGAGGTTTGCTCAGGCAGGAATGCACCAGTTGTTTAAGGACTTTATTATTTCTGCAGAGAGTTTAATGGTTTTTAAATACACATACTCAAACTCATGAAATTCCCACACACCCGGTACCTTCTTGCTGTGATGCGACAGCGCTAACCACTCCGCCACCCTGTGTTTGCATCTGTTTATTGTTTTTTCATTACCATACTTACTAATATACTACATTGTCATATTTTCGACCGCTTCATTCATTCATTCATTGTAGTCTTCTCATATTTAGCTGCTACCCTGTCATCTAGGTCACAGGTCTGCTATCTCGGATGGCTCTGGGAGAGAGTCGGGGTACACACCGGATGAGGCGCCAGCTCATCACAGGGCCACAATGTGGACAATTCAAAGCGACAATCTGCTAGAAGTCACTGCATCCCAAACTTTAAAGTAGTGGAGCTTATAAACATCAGAATGAGATTCGCAGAAAGAAAACTTAGGTTCTCAGGAAGAAATCCCAGCAGCTGTTGTAAAGGAAATTCCTGTATCTGAAATTGCAATATTTAAGTCCCTTCGGGAAGAGGGGTTTTCACTTCGCTTCATGGAAAAACAAGCTTGGAATGCAATCAACACATCTTGTGCAGACGTATAATCTCACTGATCATAACATAAAAGAACTGTAGTAACGCACGTCACAATGGGAGTTCTGCTAAAAAGTACTGACACTGAATTATTTTGCAATTATTCAGTTGGAATGTCTGAGCTCTGAGAGGCTTCGTGATAAAACGTAGCGTCCAATATAATAAGGGGTTTGAATTATTTTTAAGTCCATGGGACTCAAACATCCCGACGAGTTATTGTTTTTGTGATGCCTGTTATACCACAGAATAGTATACCACAGAAATAAACCATTCTTCTCACAGTGTCATAGATTTCCCAACGGTTTTCCGTTCTTTTGAAAAGCAGGATGGGAGCAGCCATTGTCTCATCCTGGGCCACGAATATCCCACACTTCACAATCACCACAGGACCTGGTGGACGATGATTTACTGTAGATCAGCAACGGGCAACCACCCTCTGTCGAGTATTTTTTACTAAGTCCTTGCTGCCAGTCGTAGCTGATTTGTATTGTTGCACCAAGGACATTTTAGACGGGAATTTGGCACTGGCTGTTTGGGAACCGAGAATAACTTCCTGTTAGAGAAGTATTGGCCTGCTAGGCCTTTGTGTATCATCTATCCTCGGAACTTGGAGTGAATTTTTCTTGGACCACATCCTTTCTTGTAGGATGTATTATTCAGTAGTTGATGTCCGTCAACTTGTTATACATTTGGACTTCCTGAATGATTGTTTCAGGAGTGTGGCTCAATTTGCAGCCATGTCCTTTCAATCTGCAGACACAGTTTTGAGTTCAGCCGAGGCAGATGCTCCATGGGACACAACCAAAGCAATGAGAGAGGAAGTAACGGAGCAGGTTCAGGCAAGCTAATGTTTTTAGGTTAAACAGATGCATTTTGAACATAAGAGACACAATGTCTACCCACAACAGTCACGTTTTCTGTTGGTAGTTTGGGAAACACTTCTCCAAGACAGGGCAGGAGTGTCAACAAACATTTTTCTTATTTTGTATCTGGCAAATGTTTTGCTGCAATGTTTGTTTTGAGCATAGTTCTAAATGATTAATTCTGGCTTCTTTTTAAGTCCTATATATTTCCTTGCCCATGATCCTCTTTTATTAAATTATGTGGAACTTAATCCTATGCATTTTGTGTGATCATGGTAACTAACCAAACATCCTTGACAAGACTTTTAATAATAATAATAATTAATGTAAAAAATTGTTTTGGGAATTCTATTAAAAAAATAAACCAGGCTGACTGGACTTACTTCAAACCTACTGGTCTTGTATTTCTTGTGAAGCAGTATGCCAACAGCACGTGTCTCCATGGTTTAGGTCAGATCATCTGTTGTATTCCTTACTCTTCTTTGGTTTTATATGCAATAACGGATTTATTTGCATTTTGCAAAGTTCGCCAATCTATTATGAATGAAAGGACACATGCATTTAAAATTCCATAGATGATCAGCATTGACGCTCAAAGATGAGCTTCACCTAAATGTTGTCACATGTGAGGAAAGCCTTGTTTGGATTGTTGAACGCTTTTGAATGAGCTGCTGATTTAAAGGCCTGTGGCGCCCTCTGTTGGCATTGTTGTGCTTGGGCGACAGTCTAGGAAGGTCGTCAATGACATGCTTCTTTTTCAGCTGAATGTTGTCAATAATTCAGTGAAAGCTTACGCTCCAGTTGCTTGTTACTTTATTTATGTAAATCCTGAACCAAGAAATAAATTGGCAAAAAATTTATAATATTTTTAACCTTGTGACACATGTTTTGTTGTTGTTGTTGTTGTTTTTAAAAGCAATTTGCCTATATGAGTTTTAATTTTTTTTGTCATTTGTGTGTCATTTGTTTTTGTGTGTGCATTTGCAGTGTCTGATTGTATACATCAGAAACAATATATTTTGCATTATATAGTATACACTAGGCATTAAGCAATTCAGAAGAATAAGGTAGTGTTTTTTATTTTATTTTATTTTATTTTTTACAAAAAGGCCAAAGACCAGCTGCAGCCCATGAGAGAAGACCCTAAAGTAAAAAGGAAGCATTGTCTGATTATGTTGCATTCAGAACACTGGATCTTCACATGCATTTAGTGACAGTTATCACTAGAAGTGATGCTGTTGACATATGATCTCATACAGATAATAAAATAAAGCTATTGGCAAATAAAATTCATTTTAATTTGTCTTGTCTTGAAAACTCTAACGTGTCCTCTGGGTGGAGCCATTTAGTCATTGATCGTTGTCAAATATGCCCTATCGTGGGTTAACCTCAATGGTGTTCAATATAACGGCATATTATTTACATTGGATGGTGCTTAATACACCTCCAACAGGCTATTTTACCTAATATTAAAACATCAAAAGGTTCATACTCTCAAAGCTGAACAATGTTGCCGTTGTTTTTAAGGTGCACCTCTTACAGAAAACTAAAGTGTGCATCGTGGCTAAGAAGATCACCAGTCGGTTCTTCCTCTGAACTTATTTATTGTGGTTCACTGTTTTCACTCTTGCCTCTAAACCCTCTCTCTCGTCAATTAGTAAGCCCCGGAAATATTTGCCATGACTATTGAAACCTTTAACCTCTCTCTCTCCCTCTCTCTGTGTGTGTGTGTGTGTGTGTGTGTGAGAAAGTGCTCTTTTTTCCTGTTTTTACTACCGGTACATCAAATTTTGCGAGTATTTTCACACAGTACACAGAGATAGATTATTGATATTCTTTAATCTTCTGAGTGAACTTCTCTAACATTAAATGCTTTCTCTATACTTAGGATTTTTCAACTTTCAGTCCTGTGTCCATGTTATATCCACTTCTACACAGCTGTTAATGCAGATAGTAATCACGTTCACTTTAAAACATTGTACCCTGGACCATGTAAATACTGCACATACACAATACATTTAGTTTTTCAACAGATTTTTAAATCAAGTGTTTTATTTGAGACATTGTATTTTAACTTTTTATAACATATTTTATTCTAAGTTTTTTCTTTTTTAGAATCTGCCGGTTTTCTGTTTTTTTTTGGGGGGGGGGGGGCAGTTTTTGTCTTAAGTGCTCTATGTAAAAGCTGCTGAATACTTTGAATTTCTCTTGGGATCAATAAAGTATCCATCTGTCTGCCTGCCTGTCTGTCTCTTAAA
Source organism: Brachionichthys hirsutus (assembly GCF_040956055.1). NCBI lineage: Eukaryota > Metazoa > Chordata > Actinopteri > Lophiiformes > Brachionichthyidae > Brachionichthys > Brachionichthys hirsutus. Next base: position 6,245 of record NW_027180847.1, on the reverse strand, counting down.
TCTGGGGAGGCAGACCTCAGGAAGAGCTCAGACTGCATTATGCAATGTCTCAAAGGTAATTCTGTGATTGATCACGGTACAGTCGCCCTTTGTTCTTTCCTTTCTTTGACTCATTCATTTCTGAAAGCTCCTTTTGCTGTACTGTCGTACGTCCGCATCTGTCCATCAGACTTCCTTCTCTCTAGGTGTGTTCATCTATGTTCATCTCTTCTTGTTGATTTATTTTCTCATCACTGTACCAGACTTTCTTTTTATCACACACGTTCTTACCAGATATGACCTGCATTTTCATGTATTATCATGACATTAACTAAGAGCTACTCCACAACAATCTCTGGTGTATTTGTGTTATATTGGGCAACATTTGTATTCATCATTAACAGCAAAGGTTGACATGTTGCGATTGAGATTAGATTTGTCTAAAAATCACCAAATTTAAATACGAGTGTTTGTTCATCCAGTAGGTGTCAGGATAATACAGAGCAGCAAACATGGAGCAGGACTGTGCGTGGATATGATTACATACACAGTCCTTGAATGATAGTGGTTTCACATCTGGTCACTTCTCAAGCTTTTAGGGTTTTTAATCTTAGTTTAGGAATATTATGACCGTCTACTATTTTGAGGCATATAAAAATTAAGATATTAGCATCATGTATTTACTTTTAGGGTAATTTTTGAAATTTCTTTGAGTTACTTAATAGTAAAAAAAAAACCCTAATAAATTCCTCTTTAATTAAAAAGGATATAATGATGATACTGCTACAACTACTTAATTGCCCCTTACCCAGGGGCCCTTGTCCATGTAGCATAGTTTCACCCCCTGGCAGAGGGACAGCTGGCAAACAGCCCATGTATATGGACAGAAAATAGCAGTGTGTGCTCTGACGTTTGCTCGGTACCTACCATCTTCTTCTTCGTTCGACTTGTCCCGTCAGGAGTCGTCTCAGCAAATCAACCGCTTAGTTGATTGCCTGCTTAACTCTGGCAAAGTTTTATGCCGGATGCCATTCCTGCTGCAACCCTCTGCATTTATCCGGGCTTGGGTCCGGCTCTAGGGAGACGCTACCTGTGCTACCTATGAGGCTGCATTGCTAGGTACCTACCATAATAGTATTTCAATAGACTGTTGAGTGCACAGTAAAGAACAAGCTTTCAGCCTGTAGGGTTGTAAAAGCATTACACTCCTCCGTAAGGCTACACATTTTATTTGAAGAGCTGCATCACGTGCGCTGCTGCTTTTAACCTACAGAACACAAATTAGCCCAAATTACCTGTTGGTAATTCCACATATATACATTCAGGTAATTGTGTTATCCCATTCTAAATTAATTGGCTTTAGTATTATTTATTATAGAGTTAGTCCCCACTTTGCAGCTCTAAATGCTTCCACTCTTCTGGGAAGGCGTTCGACAATGTTTTGGAGCTTTTGTGAGGTCAGGCTGATGTTTGGCTCTCAGTCTCTGTCCGACTTCATCCCAAAGGTGTTGAAGGGTTTGAGCTAAGGGCTCTGTGCAGTACAGCTGAGTTCTTTAACACCAAACTCGCCAAACCATGTCTTTAAGGACTTTGCTTTGTGCACTGGGGTGCAGCGATACTGGGACAGAAAATGCCTTTTCCCAAACTGGTCTCACGAAGTAGAAAGCATGGTATATTCTAAAATGTTGATGTTTTGAGAACTTTATTCACTGGAACTAAGGGACATATGCCAACTCCTGAAATACAACCCCATGCCATTATCTCTTTTCCACCAAACTTTACATTTGACAAACTGCGGTCAGGCAGGTAACGTTCTCCCAGCATACACAAATCCAAGCTCATGCATCAGACTGCCTGACGGAGAATCGTGATTCCTCACTGCACAGAACATGTTTCTCATGTGGTGTGACATGTCTTTTGTCCCCTTTTGAAGTAGAAAAGACATGTGGAGTCCATTGGTTTTAGTGGAAAGCTCCTTGTGTGGGATTTTGTTGTGCAGTTTGAAGAGTGGTAGCTGACACAGCCCATAGCCCTCGCCGTCTTCACCATCTTTCACACACATGTACTGTGTAGTCCGAAAGTATTACACGTTCGTGTAATACTTCAACCCACCCCACAAAAAGTGACATGTTTTTTGGGTTTGCTGTGTGCTCCAGTCTTTGGGATTTGAAATTAAACAACTGAGGGTGAAATACAGCCCATCTTCTTTAATTGCAGTGTCTTTACAGGAACATTGAACACGTCCTTTTTAAATGTATATTCTTGCTATTTGTGGGGACATAACAAAAGAGATTGGACACATACATTAATGTTATTACCTGTGCCTGGCTTTATCTACCCTGGTTTTCCTGTTGTCAGATGTCTAAGGTCGGTGCCCAAAGACATTGTGAATAACACTATTCCGTTACACTGTTAGAAATAGTAATCGCCTACCTTCATCATCATAGCTCGTTTATTTCAAGCCCACAACCAAAATAATGCATTGTCATCCTAATACTTGGTTGGTTATAAAAGCTAAAGTGGTGTGTATGTTCCTGGGGTGGTATTTTGATTGTTTTTCACTCAAAACGGAGGCCGTTTCATCAAGACACCCCTTCAACCCATGCCAACCCCAGCACCCCACAATTAGTTGGAGGTGAACAGGTTTAGAAGGAGGGTTGGGGGAAAGTTTGTTAAAATTGCTCTACATAATAGTCACCCCACAAAGGAGGATACACAATATACCTGAAGCAAACAACATGCAGTGATTGAGGCGTTTTCCACGGGGTTGGACACATTCCACTGACAATGATGCGAGGTAGGGGAACGTGCATATGAGGTTTCTGAGGCTGGCTCTACAAAGAATCCGCCAGTCACAACTGAGGGGCCTAAAGCATGTGATTATTAATTACTGATGGCTTCCCGGCCTTTGAAAATCAGGGGGCCGCAGTCATCAGATGTGTGGAAGAGGGTTAGGGTTAGCTAAAGGGCTGTCATTACCATCACGGAAACAATGTTCGATTTTGGCTGTCATGCATTTTTGCTTAATTGACCGTTTTGATGCCCCCCCCCGCCCCCATTTAGTTTTTAAGGGGTACTGATGCCCCCCCCACTCTCCAGTCTTGATGAGGAAAACTTGGTGGGCTTTCAGCTTTGCCCAGCAAGAACCTTCCGGAGGTTCTTTTGATGGCAAGAAAAGCCGCTGGAGAAAGGGGCCTCATTCGTCTCCATCTACGTGTCGACACTATAACACTCCATTTCTAATTCCTGACAAGAAATGAGAGAGGATGGAAATCAATGTGTGAAAGGCATACGTTGTGTTAAGTAATTGTATGTGCTACATGGAGTGTATGTGCAGAGAGTGTAGATTTTAGTGTGCTAGGCTGCAGTGAAAGGGGGGAGCCAGGGACCCTCAAAACCACATGAGGGGTCTCCTAATTTGCATAATTAACTGCTGACAATAACTGCTTAATGAAGGCCTATTTAAGTCATTGACCCTTTTACACAGCCAGTCCCTGGGAATGCGACAGGGGCTCCACCAGCAAAGGTTAAAACAATGTGTCTGGTTAACTTCCGACAAACGTGGCGAAACGCCCCAAAGCCTCAAAGGCTCCCGCTCAATGGAAAAGGTTATGGCACGGAACGACCCATGATTTCCCACATCACCCAATCTTTTGCTTTGCTGTGCCAATCCCGCATAATTATTTTTTGATTGACAGAGTTTGCCAATTTACTGGATTTTCTCTGGAATTGGTGATTTAATTCAATAACAGATTTGGATAAAAGTATTGGATAACAGAATTTTTATATCTGGGATCTCTCTCGGAGAAGATTTCATATATTATTTCAAATGTATGGAAACAGTTATGAAAATAATGTAGAATATTATTTAGACTACCATAATTCATTTATGAAAAACATTTTTTAAGATGGTCTCATTTAAAATGTGTCCTGCTTCTGTACTTTTAATTGCCTCCTTGCTTTCTTTGTTTTGGTCTTTTGTGTTTAAGGGTGAAATCTCATAAAGAACGTGGCACGATATTTAATTATGTTTTTGTCACACTCAAGACTCTTGTCATTATTTAAACAACATTGACTAAAATTATGTGGTTTTTTTGCATGTATATAGTAAGCATATAAGAACAGGCACTCTGGGTTTATGCTTTAAGTTAATTAGGGTTGGTGTTAACAATAGAAGCATGTTGTATTTGTGTTGTGTGAAGAAGTCAATTTTGAGAGAAGGGTGGCACCCGACACCTTTGGCCATTAAAACACCAGAAATCAAATGAATGGTGTGTCAACAAAAGTGTGTGATTTAGAGCGCGGTGTCTGTTGTGTAACATGCTCTTTTACACGGACAGACCACTTAGTACATGCTGTGGCCCGTTTATAGACCGCTAAATAGACCCAGTCACCGCTAATTATTCTTGTGTAAAAACTGAGACATTTTATGACATTTACACACATTTTTGTTTTTTTTCATGGATTATTAATTGATTAGTCTTTTGCTGGACTTGAGATGCATTTTAGTGACCAGTCTGAAATTTGTCTGAATGGGGAGTCTGTCTGCATTTAAGACACTGAAACGGTCTACTTGACTTCAGAAGAGAAGCTGTAGCAGTTACACATGGGTAGCATTGCACCTCGCACTACAACTGTCTGATACTTACCCAATCTTGTTTGTTTGACATGAGGAACGATTAACTCCATCGGTGAATTCAATATTTCTCTACTCCCTAATATTTCGCTTTGAGAATCTATTTGAAGTTTTGCCAGTGTGCCTTCCTTCATCGATCTATAATTCTTTCCTGTTGCATAATGTATAAACAGATTTATTGTTCATTCTCTTTTTGTCTCTAAGGGACCTAGAAATGGCAGATCAGGAGGGGTCTTCCAGTTTTAATGGCAGTGTCCTTAAGCTTGAAACTTTCCCACACTTATTCTAGGGCAAATGGGGGCCCTAAGTTCTTATCTAAAATTGTATAAGTCATCAATGGATAGATGCTGTATGAAGATGAAGTTCCATAACTGTAACAAGTACCCTTCCCATCCACCCAACCTTTTTTGTCTATGAGATGGGGCGCCTCTCACCCCCCTTGGTTCTTGCACATTGGTTTCAGGGCGTTCAAAAGGGGGCCCTCGAAGCTTTGATCCTAACATGGGTGTGGAAAAACATATTTTTGCCCTACACTGTGCCCAGGAAACCAAAGATTTTGATGCCACCGTGTACTAATGTAGCCATGCTAATCACCCTGTCCAGTTACAAGATTTATATACCATAATGGTTCCCAGCAGCCGCCCCCCCTATCTGTCATTTGGATGTCCAGTGGAGAAAATCTTCTGTCTGTGAATGCAGCTGCCTTGCCACCATTGCTTTCTCTTGCAAAACTCCGACAACAACAAGACATTGCTGTGGGTGGGCCCCTTAATGCTGTCGCACCCATTTTCTACCTAATGTACCTTTCCAGTAAATGTCGTGAAACACGCAGCTCCAAGAATGGCTCCAGACAGACTAATGTGTCATGGGGAGAGTTTGGCCACTTAAGTCCTCGGAGCATGTCTAGTGGGCCTGCTGCTTGGAATTCTATTTCTCCTATCAATTACTTCCTCATCAATCCATTTCATCTTCTACAAATCACAAGTGAACACCTTCAGACGGACTGATTTTTGTTCGTGAAAAACACTTAATTTATCCTTCCATCTTTTGGTTCCTTTGCTATCAGCTAGTAATTTTTCTATGTTAATGGTATTTAAAGACATAGAACTTGTGAACATTATTAATGAGAAGATGCATATTTATCACTAACCAAGAAACAGTCTTCCATTGTAATCTGCGATATCTTAATCATGTTGCAGATTAAGAATGATTTTTTTTTTTTTTTTTCCAATTCCTATTCTGCATTTTGGTTCTGATTTTTGATGATCCTCAATTCTGGAATGGTTAGGAGCAGGGTCAAATTAGGCCACAGGCTGATCTACTTAACTTGGAACGCGGGTGAAAATAATTGAGGGACTAATAAGTAGAATCAAATTTTTTTTGTTTTATACTGATGGAATGAGATCTTTGGATCTGGTTCTAAATTGGAATCAGTTCAAACCCAAGTCCACACCTGGTTTGCAGTTGTTTCTTTTCTTCAAATTTCTACCAGTGAGTTTTTGGAACAGCGTAATTTGTGCAACATGCATATGTCATCCTGTATGTGTGTGACACCAGTGCACTGTTAGAGCATGTCTAGCACGGTGCTGCAACACAAAGATGTGATGCTGTAGAATAGGACCGTCTAGAC
>NW_027180846.1:0-20000 GCF_040956055.1 Brachionichthys hirsutus | reverse complement strand
CAATTATGAACCGCACTCAGACTGAAGGAAGGTCTTCATCGCTTTGGTACAACGCTGCATTTGTGTATCGAGTCATTGAGGCTTATCTTTGAGGCATTCGTTCTCAGATCATTGTTCCCACATCAGCGTTATTTTGTGCCTGCAGGCCTACTCCTAACGCCGAGCGTTAAGACCCGACGGCTGACCTCGTGAGGCACAAACACAGCTGGCCGCTCTGTCGGGAATGCAGCTAATGGATGCCAACGACTTTCTCTCAACGCACTGCAGCACAGAGTGATGGATTATCAGTGCGGGCGGATGCTAGGGAGGACACTTACCAACCAATCCGGCTCATTAACTGGCCTGATAAGAGCATGCATGGCGATTATCTCGTGCTAGTTTTGGCTCAGAACGGTACACGAGTACACACCAGCACTGAAAGAAGACACGGCATCACGGGAGGGATGTTCCTTGATAACCAGCATGAATCAGCAGAGCGTCATCATCATCATCATCATCACAGGCACTGTGGTTTTTGTACTTCAAGTTGCTGTGACCTCTACCTTGGCATCAATTATTGACCTGCTAAATGCTTGGGGAGGAAGAGTGTGGCGCTTTAATTCTCAGCAGATTGAAGAGGTGGATCGGGATAGAGAGAGAAATGTTGGGATGTAAAAAAAAAAGAATGAGAACCCAAAATCAGTTTTACCTTTGGACAACAATCACTGCCCGTTTAAACCTCCTGCCACTCTGAATCAGCTGCTGTCGACACTGAGTCGCTGGAACTGTGTGTTTTCTGATCTCCGGTTCTCGTGGAAAGAAGTTTACAATTTCATTGCTATTTGACCAACGGAATTGAACAACATGACAAATGTGTGTCAAGAAAACTTTAGATATTATAAGATATAGCGTTGAATATTCATACTACCGGTAATAATGAAATTAAATTCAGTCAGCTTACAGAATACTGGTTAAAAACGTTGTGGTATACCTGGCATTAAATCCACTTAATGCATTAATGGAACAAACACATTTCCAAGTTTTTAAAACAACCATCATCTCTCCTATGAGCGTCAATGACGTCATAATCCAACATGATAGATATTAGACTCACTCCACGCTGGATGGATAGAGCAGCAATATGCGCATGAATCAAACAGAGTTCTCACCGCGCTGAGAGTCTTCGGCTCTTCTCGTTGTGTCCTCCGGGTCTGCAGCTCGTTCTGATCCGGTATCCTCTCTGTTCCCAGTTTTTATCGGCGCGCTCCGGTCCCGCCGGTGCGTAAAGGTGGGGGGGGGGGGGCTGCTGTGTTTGCGTGGCCGTCCGGCCGGCCGGATGGTGATGATGCAGTCTGCTGGGCGGCGTCGATGCGAACGGGACTGTCCCGACTCCGAGTCATCGAGGAGTTGTTAGACTGGCTTTACCGTCATCGCCGAGGACAAAGCACTTCTACACGAAACGTGCACGCGCATCAGAACTTTACTTTTTCTGTAAGAGGATTTGAAAAGTCGACAGCCCGTTCTTTATAAAAAAAAAAGGATTTAAGTGGCTCTGTTTTAAGAAGCAAATTTGCTTGGATGGTAAAATATCATAATTAATTTCTTTTCAACCTTCGATTACATAACGAAAACGTAAATTCATTTTGGGACACACTTGAACGCAACATTTTTACGCAATCAATAATGAGCGGGTCTCCGTCAGCATTGATAACAGCAGCAATCCCTCTCCTCGTGGATTGGATTGGGATTATGACCATTGCCCGTCCTTGACAGTGACACGTGGGGCGCAAAAGGTCTGATGCTGTCATAAACATTATGGAGGATTAAAGCATCCACTCCACCCAGCATGCCAGTGGCACAAATCCCAGTCTGTTGCCCCAGATAGGAATGTCTCAGATCAGCAAGGGTGTGGCCTTTTGGAATTAGTTGAATAAAGGCATCTATAGGCATCCAAAAATATAGTTTTCAGATTAAAGATTAATCAAAAAGAGTGAGCATCCCTCCGTCAGGTAATCAAATAATTCCTGAGCTTCAAGAATATCTCCATCTTTTGTCGTGCAAACTATGATGCTGTTAGGATAAGATCATTCCTGTTCGGTGTTTTCGTTTCTTGTTCACTTGCTGAGTGTAGCTGAGAGCCCCGTGGAGATGCAGTGGGTGCAGCTCGGCCTCAGTTCCCTTTGTTTCCATCTGTCTTAGATTAGAGACCAAGTTCCCTCTTCAAGGTCCCTTTTGAAATGGAGCCGACTTGACATGGCTTCAGCAGAACGTTAAGTCTTCCTTCATGTTCCTCCAATGCGGCTATAGTCATATCTTATTGAGTCATGATAGATAGCCTACAGGATATCAAATGTCTTAAATACAACCAATCATTCCTGTTTGACTCCACCCTTGTGTTTAGATGTTAAAAGTACTTCAATTATCCATAATGTGAAAGCCCATTTCTTATATTAGGCAACACATGTCTAAGGAATGTTTATATTGTGGAAGAACTGCATAAACTAGTCAAACCACTGTGACAAACATTTCTGTGTACCGGTACTCTCTAAATGTGTGGGTGAATGTTTTTGTGGAGTTTGACTCTAAAAATAAAAAAATAGAAAATCAAGAGGCACGTATGAAATGCATTAAAGGAGTTTATCCAGGCAAAATTTAAAGCCACTTCTGATTTCCCAAATGAAATGCCCCCCCGCCAGTGAAAACAGGACAAACTCATATTTACCGGTACAATTGGGTAAATGATGAAGAGCATAAACAAGGAATCAACCGAGAGGCTTCTTCAATTCAGAACTGAAGAAGCCTCTCGGCTAGATTTTCATAATCAAACAGTCATATTATGGGGTAAGACCATCACAAGTCTTTCAGGTGTAATGGCAAAAGAGAAACTGAATTTCCTTGGCAGGTTTGTTCTCTCTGCTTCTTTTGTGGTTTATTATTGTACTTTGGTGCGTAGACACTAGTAGAGGAGAGACTTTTGTTCTGGACTAGAAATAGTGGTGACGTTTGAAACTTTAAAAAAAGCCCCTCAAATATTTGAATATTTCCATTTTCACTCACTTATTTGCATATGAAATTTATAGCACCAAAAGACTACATGCATTAAATCACTTCATATTTAAAGCAAATAAATGTATTTTTCCCTACAACTTAATTGTGCAGAGTAAAGTCATCGCCCTGCGTGGATCCGGACTCTGCCTCCTTGTGGGCGGATCCCTTCAGCTTTACAGGAAATATGAGAATCAGGAAGTAGAAACTTTCTGAGTTGTGTCGCCAAAAAATGTGAAAAGTACAAGTCGCTTTCCTGTCGAGAGACAGTGTCCGAGGAGAAACGGGCGTGAACAGGTGTGAACAGGTGTGAACGCTGCCCAGAAGTCCAAGGTAGGAACGGACGGAGAAAACCCCGAAGTTAAAGCGCCTTAAAATCAAATCTCCACGCGAGTGCGTTTTCGTACATTTGCAATAAAACACGAAATATGCTCACTAAAAGATTTCATGTTTATGGGATGCAACCTTTTATATAAAGCAGACAGATGAGATCTATACTCATAGATCAAGAAGCAGATCAGTGAGATCGATGCATGTGATTAGGCCTGATTATGGCCCGTGAGTCTGTGTCAACAATACCCATTTAGAATAGCCAATGAGCAGCCATTGATCTCTGTCTTATTCAGATACCATTATGATAATGAAATATCAGCTGACGGCTCTACCATCAAGCTTTAGATCACGTGATCGGCTTTTGGGATCATTGTAACAGGGTCTGAATCAATAATGTGCAGCATTGATGTGCTTAAAGGTGAACCAAAGAAACCTCAGGAAGGTCTAATAATGTAGAGCTGAGGCTGACCAGCATAGCAAGGTGTCCTAAAAATACACGTCCTGCAGGCTATTAGCTGTTTCTACTCAGCTATCATCGATGAATTTCCTTTCTGGCTACCCTCATCAGTGTTATATCCCCCCCCCCCCCCCAGTAGTGATAAAGATGGACGTCTCTTCATTTTCTCTCTCTTTATCTTTGTATTTTATATCGTTTTCCTATGTTGGGTGCAGGAGAAGCCGATGACGCCATGAATCGAGTCCCCCTGCAGCAGCAGCAGCAGAGCTGCGGCTCCTGGGAGCTGAAGGAGCGGCTGGGCACCGGAGGCTTCGGGAACGTCACAAGGTGGCAAAACAAGGTACGCCAACCGGAGGCGTCTCACACGCATTGCAGTCTCTGCTTTATTTGTGACTCTGAACTAAACCAAAAAAAAATTTCAGAAAAGAATATTTCACTGTTATATGTCGGATCTTTTAATTCACTCAAGACGCAGGTTTGATCTGAGATTATAATCTTATTAGTGTGACTCAACCTGATCTCTCTGAATGGCAAAACAAACATTTTGCCATTAGACAGATATATAACTCAAATCCAGACATAAAATGAGATGCGTGTTAAGAGCTCTAAAGCGCTGAGAGGGTTCATTCCTCCGCCACCGTCTTTCTCAGAATGAATCAGCCACAGTGACTTTCTTTTACTCAGAGCTCCCTCATGCCAAATGAAATAATCCCCCCCAATCCTGTAAACCTTCTTCTAGGAATTGTATTTATCATCAGTGTTTGAGTGTTTGTACAACAAGATCTTTTTACCTTCACATAGATGCATAAAAGTCCTTTGAGGGATGGATTCTGTATCATCTCAGTAATATAAACTGGATACAACATGTCTTAAAAGGCATGTAAACTGTTAATCTGTGCGCCTCAGTATGTTCTGGCAGTTCCTGATTACGTCATAGACGATCTACATGCTTCTCACAGATTGAATATCTTTATTGATAAATAGATAGATCCTTCTCATGTGACTTCTTTTGTTCCCATTAATCTTAATGAATTTAGACGAATTAATCTTAGATTAAAATGAAATATAAATCAAAGGATTTATATTTTCTGTACCGTTGCAGCTTGTGTCTGTTGCAATGACTTCATTGTCAGTCACAGGATGGGGGCATTGTGAGGTTTCAGTAGTAGCAGCAGGACACGGTGGGAATTCGATCATGGCCCTTCCTCTTCCTCCTCCTAAAACCATACTTTGTTGTATTACTCACCTCCAAGGCAAACTTAGAGCTGGCTTTGAGCCGGGAAGCATCATCATGGGAATGTAGGTATGCAGGTGAGGAAGAGTCAGAACCTGTACTTGAATATTTTAGAATACAGTATTGTGTTTCAAGTATAACATGTTGCTACATAAACACGATAGGCTGTGGGACAGATTGACAGATTCTGGTTTGACTCAGGTCGCAGGTGACTGAACATCCTTTCTGTCATCCTGTATCGGTGACAGTACTGTGGTTTATAATTAGTTCAGGAATCCGGCTACGGGAAGGGAGGGAGCCGTCTCCCCGATGACGTCACGAAGAAGAAGCTGGCAGTGAGATGTACTTGTGTTCATCAAAAGCCTGAATGTAAAGTGCGTGTTGGTCCCACCATGCATGTTATGGATTTGTATTTGCGCTCCCTCCGCTGTTTGTTTATTTGTTTATCTGATGGCAGGATCGCACAAAAAACTACTCGGCAGGCTTCCGTGAATCGTTTCAGGAAGGTTTGCCGTGCAACGAAGGTCCCGTTCCAGTTTGGAGTAAATATGGATCAAGGGACAGTTTTTTTTGTCAATTAGACATAAAAATAACTTTCATTCAACTCGGTGGAAGGATTGGGAGTGAAGACCAATCACATTTTGGATGATCTGGAAAAGGAGGAAGAGTTAGGAACGTTTATGGTTATTTTAACGTTGAACGATAATGGGGATTCTTTTTATTATTGCCTCTATCAAAGGAGTTTATCAGGTTATTTTTGTCTTTTATCCGTCCGCTATCCTTGTGTGTACAAGTTGTTTGATTTGAATTTGTATTAGGATCTCAATTAAACCAGAGGAACGCACTGTGCTTGTACTTTGTGCCGCATTCTGACATATTTATACGTCTGAGCGTTTCTTTTTTCAGGACACAGAGGAACAGATCGCTATAAAGCAGTGTCGTCAGGAGATGAGCGAGAGAAACAAAGAGAGATGGTGTCTGGAGATCCAGATCATGAAGAGGTCAGTTTCAGCATCGCACGCAACGGCTAAAGGGCCCCAGAGCAACAGCCAAATCCTTGTGAGCAACAAGACCTGTCCAGAACCTTTTGTGTTATCTTGCTAATGGAAAAACGCCGGCGATCACATGACCCCTGCTTCGGCGGCGGTAATGAAGAAGCTGTAAAACAAATTTCAACACTGTTGCCGTGGCTTCAGGATCACATACTAAAGACCTGCCTTCAGGTCAGGCTACGGTCACAGTAACTTTAAAGAAACACATTAATTCAGATAAAGGTCTTGCCGGGTCAGCTTTACGCCTACAGACGGTGATCTTATGCCCAAACACACCAGATTTCCCAACTGTTTGCTTTTGTTTTATTTAAGCTCTTCATTCGGTTTACAACGGATGCACTTCTTTAACTTGGTGGAGCAACTTGTGGTTCCCTGATTTCATTGTACAAATAAATGACTTTATTTTTTTGTCACCGTGCTTTTGGTTTGGTTTATCGTGACTCACCAGTTTATGTTCCACGACGAGCTCGGCTATTGAGGCTGACATTATATGTTTATGCACTAATCCGTTCCACAAAAGTGTCCTCAAAATACAAATAGCTCCTGAAACAGTAAAAAGCACACAAGGCACTAGAGCAGCCAGTGAGTTCGGCTCATTTGTTCTGCCGATGCTCATTTCTGACGGGACAAAGTTCCGCCTCCTCATTTTGCTTTGCTTTTCGTGCGTCCTTTCTTTCCACACATCTGTGTTGTCTATGAATAGTTCCGTATTGGGTGTCGGGTGGCTGTAAGCGGATGGCAGCCCGTGTGAATTGGTTTTTGGATGCATATATGCGACATATGTGTGTGCTTGTGCGTTTCGTTGTTATTTGCATGTGCGACGATGAACCAAAGAGCGTGTTTGGTCCCAGTTTAACAGGTGTTGTTTCGATTGACACAGACATGGTCACAACCACAACCCTCCCACACACACACACTCATCCCATGGAAATAACACACGGCAAGGGGGCACATTCACGACACCTACAATAATATTATTGCAGCCACTTAACCCAGATGTACAGTGTGGACGTTTAATTGAGTTTATAAAGCCTGTCTGTGTGTTAGAGAAAAAAAATCAGGATTAGATATCCCACTATAAATTCATTGGCTTTGACATAGAGTTAGCCCCCCCCCCCCCCCCCCCCTTTGCAGCTCTAACTGCTTCCTCTCTTCTGGGAAGGCTTTCTATAATGTTTTGGATTATGTCTGTGGGAATTTTCACCATTCATCCAGAAGGTCAGGCTGATGTTTAGCTCAGTCTCTGTCCGAGTTCTCCCCAAAGGTGCTGAAGGGGTTGAGCTCAGGGCTCTGTGCAGGACAGGAGTTGCTTCACGCCAAACCTTGTCTGCAGATGCATGTGTTGGCTAGTATCTATCAGCTTTTTTTGGTGGTGGTGATGGGGGGGGGCAATAAAGGGTTAAGGACCTTGCTTTGCGCACTGGGAAGCAGTGATACTGGAAAAATGGATACCGTAAATTTCAAACTGATCCATAATCCATAGTCTCTTCTGGATCATCACCCAAATTTAATAATCATCCCCAACATTTTCTGGAAATTTCATCAAGATCTGTCCAGAACGATTACAAGTTTGATTATGGGGAAGAAAGGCTTGGGGGGGGGGTTTATTCCCCTTAGCAGACGTATGTGCCCTACTAAATCCACTCTGCTTCTTTTTTTTACTTTTCCATTTTAAAAGGGGGGGGGGGAGGGGGATCATTTGTGACGTGAGCTTCCCTCAGAATTTGCAACCAGGGGGGGCAAGTAGATGATTCATTTTAATGGGCCACAGGGTCACAGCTGTGCCCTTGGCAGCGGTGTGAAGCCCCCATCGGCCCCCACTGACTGATCTCTGCTCCCTTGTGTTCTCATAGGTTGGATCATGTCAATGTTGTTGCAGCCAGAGAGGTTCCTGAGGGAATGCAGAGACTGGTGACCAGCAACGACCTGCCTCTTCTGGCAATGGAGTACTGTCAGGGAGGAGATCTGAGAAAGGTACTAATCTGTGGGGGGGGGTCCACACTTATGGTTTAGGAATCTGGATTAGGAGTAATTTAAAAAATTGAAACCACAAAAGTCTACTACTGTACTTTCGTCTTGTCCCCTGAGGGGTCACCACAGCAAATCAACCTTCTCCACTTCACCCTGTCCTTTGCGTCGTCCTCCCCAACAATCGTTGGGACATTTTTACCACCGGATGCCATTCCTGACGCAACCCTCTGCATTTATCCGGGTTTAGGACCGGCTCAAGGGAGAAACTGGCAAAGCTACGTTAGCTCCTGCTAACCGGACTGCCCGTGCTGCATGAGGCTGCGTTGACGCCACGAATGTCGTTCTATTTTCTAAAGTTCAGAAATTAAGATTCTCGCACGATCATGACAATCGGTGTGGGGCAGCGAGCAGGAAAACGTTTGTGGCCTCTGAGGGTGAATCTCAAAGCGCTTTCTGACATCTGAAATTGCGCGTGCAGCCTGAGGCGGCGGCAGCCAGCAGAGAAGGGAAACGGCAACCATGGAAAACCACACGGTCGTAAACATTTCAAAGCTTCCCAGATGGAGGACTTGAGGATGACCTGACAAAAGCTTTTTTTTTTTTTTTTTACAGCTGCAGAAAGCTTTAAATATATGTTTAATTGAAACAAAGGCTTTACAACGAAAGTGTTTATTTGCCCATTTGTAAAACGTATTTACTGTTTACCATCGAGAGTAGATCCACGTCTGCTTTCTGCGGGAATCTGAGCCCGTTCGTGACCTTCAATATGATATGTAAGCTAATCCCTAATAAACGTGCTTCAATTAATGAATGGGAAACACATGTTTCATAGAGGAGTAGAAGAACAGGAAGTTCAACAGCACGATTAAGTAGACGGGTAAATGGAAGCGCTGGACTCCGTCCACTTGTGTTCACGTTTCATGTGATTTCGGTATCAACTGTCTGTGTTTGTGCTTTGTAGTATCTGAACCTCTTGGAGAACTGCTGTGGAATGAGGGAAGGCTCCGTTTTGATTCTCTTATGTGACATTTGTGAGTATCCCGCTCGGCATCAGCCCCTGAATCGCGTGAGGCCGATGGCGTGATTGAGTGAGTTCTGAATGGGATTAGCTTTCTTTAGCATGGAGGAAATAATCTCGATGACTGGTCTCATGATGTCATCAATGACGTAATCTGAAAGCCTGTTAGTCACATGCATCAACAATGTAGTTGTACATCACATGCTGTACAAACAGATTTAAGAGGGGTCATATGGAGCGTTGGACACACTCATTAACAGACACACACACACTCACACACTCACACACTAACTCCTTTTCCTGTTACACACTTGCTTACATTTCCTGATAATGAGTGATCCCCTTAAGACTGCTTCACGAGAAAAGATGAAGACAAAGGAATGCACACACACACGCACACACACACACACACACATTCACAGTGCCAGGTGCCCTAAAGGTTGATCCACTTTTTTTGAACACTCTGCCAGCACACATACGAGTTGCAGCTTGAGTCATTCGTAAAGTGACATTGCAGTTTCACGTGGAAATGGCAGAAAGCTTGTTCATTCAGTTTGAGCTTAAGGTTGCAGCAAGCCTTTTGTGGCACCTTGAAGCACTTCTCAAGGAAAGATAAATTGCAGCATCAGTTGGGCCTGTGTGAGAACATGTGAAGTAATTTATTTCGATTATTTTATTTCTTAGCGGTCCATTAAAAGTTCAAACGCTGGGGAGAACTCTAAGTTAAGTTACTAGCTCTAATTGCAAGACGCCACCAACTTGTGCTTCATGTCACCTGACACCTAACTTACACTTAAAGTAATTCCAACTGTGCATTGTTTGTCTTTCTGCTTCTTGTCTTCCCCCGTTCAGCTTCGGCTTTAACCTACCTCCATACGAAGAGGATCATCCACAGAGATCTGAAACCAGAAAACATTGTGCTGCAGCAGGGCGAGAAGAGAGTGAGTTCAAGTCCCTTGCGAATCGCTTTGCCATGACAAAGACACCCCAACCACAGCAAAACAGTTCATATACAGGCGGCCTGTTGATGGTTTCTGTGGAATAAGTGGATCACATTTCTTCACTGATTATTTAAAATGGAAGCCCTGGATGTTACAAAGAACACCTGGAACGGCCTTGAGCTTGACTTCCTCTCTCTGTTTGCTTAACTAACAAATCGCATTATGTCTTCCTAAGACAGAGGGGAATGAAGGTTATGTAAATGCAGCCAGACATATTAAAGGAGTTATATGTTCATGTTTGTGAAGCGTCGCTGCGTTTTATAGAACTTGAACCCAACATCATATGTACTGAGTATGGCAGACTTGTTTTCATTTGGCATGTTAGTAAAACAGTAAATCCAACCTACAGACTTTATGATTGGTGTTATAAAAGAAAAATTGGTTGTGAAACGGACAGAAAAGAATTTGTGTTTTGCTTGTGTGTTCACAAGAAAGATACTGCAAGTAACTGGGACAGAAAAGCTCAGAATAACATTTGCTGATAATTCTATTCCCCCCCATCGCTCTTCCACTGATATTAGTTGATCCACAAGATCATAGATCTTGGATATGCTAAAGAGCTGGACCAGAGCAGCCTCTGCACCTCATTTGTTGGGACACTTCAGTACTTGGTAAGTTTAAAACACACGTTCCAGTCTCTCATCACATCCTAAAACGTAACTGAGCCTCTTTTTCCTTCGACCTTCCAGGCTCCAGAGCTGATTGAGAGACAGAAGTACACGGTCACCGTGGATTACTGGAGCTTCGGGACGTTGGTGTTTGAGTGCATCACAGGATTTCGCCCTTTCTTACCAACCTGGCAACCCGTTCCTTGGTAGCTCCAACTTTCATGAATTCGCTCAAATATCATAAAAATGTTTTTTTATATCCAAGCGTTTACGTTTTTAAAGTTACCTTTATGATGCACGGTCAAAGTTTCTACCGTTTCTCTATTCTCATGTTTCGTTTTCACCTCGGTGACCACAGTAGAGTTTTTTTCCAGAATAAAACAGATAATATTTTTGAATGTTTGGCAATGATAAGCTCAATTCCTTATAAATATTATTGTTACATGACTGGATTGTGACACACAAGGGATATATAAATATACAGGAGTTGCCAAAGTAAAGAACTGCAGGATATGAGGGATGTGCCCATGTAAAAACAGAGCCCTCCCTGAGGGGTCCTGAGTTACACAGAGATAAAGAAGCCCATGCATTATTGCAGAGAAACTCTGGTTATGTTCCTGACGTGTGACTGGTTGTGTTCACAGGTTGGGTTCACAAACATCCAACATGTACATCCCCACATGATGGATTCTATTTGTATCTATTTCAGGCACAATAGACTGAGGTTGAAGCAGGATGACGACATTGTCGTCTATGAAGACCTCACAGGGGAAGTTTGCTTCTCTAAACATCTGCCACAGCCCAACAACCTCAACAGGTGATTCTATCTGACAACCTCATTCACATAAAAATGGTATTAAACTGTTTTTATATATCGTTATTTTGCACAATTTAAAAATATGAACGATAAAACCTATATGTAAATAATAATAAAAAACAAAGGTAAACTAACTTACAAAATCAGCAAATGTTAAAACAGAAAATGTGTGCGTGCATGTTCCTACTGTGATAACATGGACACGGTCAGTATCAGACGCAGAGACAAAATAAAACTGATTGATTGGAACTGCTTAAACAATACTGTTATTGTATCCCTCTAAACTGATAACTGGTGTTTGATAGTTTGTTATTACAGAAACTAGAGCGCTGGCTGCAGCTGATGCTGAAGTGGTCTCCTCAGGAAAGAGGAAAAGACCCCGTGGCTACACACAGCGACTGCTTTTCCCAGCTGGGGGTTATACTGCAGCTCAAGGTTAATCCATTCACTCTATTTATTCTGTTATTTTTGTTGCGATGTCATTTCTGTGTGCTCACATTCTCGTTCTCTTTTGTCTCCTTTGTTCCTCGCAGCTGGTTCATGTCCTGAACATGATGTCCGCTAAGATCCTGACATACTCGGTGTCAGATGATGAAACTGTGGCAGACCTGCAGCTGAGGATAGAAAAAGACACCAGCATCCTTGCAGCCAATCAAGAGCTGCTGCTGGAGGCGGGGTTAGCCTTGGAGCGTCATGGATTAGCTACACAGTGCGCCATAGATTACTCAGTAATGTTTAGCATCAACACAGCACACACTCTACCCTTCCAGAATCGCTACCAGCACAATGTAATAATGGTCCAAGTCTTATTATTATCTGTGTCTTCAGGACATCGATGGGCGACGGACAGACCTGCCTCTGGTCTTCTTGTTCGATCGTTTTTCTTGCAGTTATGAACCTCAATTTGCTCCTCGCACCCTTCCGGAAAACATCCAATTTGTCCGTAAGTGTGCTTCATTCAATCAGGAGAGACTTGTGGATGAAGTAAATAGGATTGTTCTTTACAGCATATGATATGTGATAATTAGAAAATAGTCATTTGGAGACAAAAAAGATCTCCAGTGATCAGCACCCGCTGGAACCACACAAGTTGAAATTATATAGAGTTTACATTTAAATTAAATTAGACATGGCTACAGCTGTATAGGAATTCTATGTTTAAAATGATTTGTATATGGAACACAAACCTTTCTTTTTTGCCTGAGAATTTAAAAATAAACTGTGGGAAAATGTGTTTTTTTATTACTATAAACTGTAAAAAAACAAAAACGTTAACAATTAGAAAGCAATAAAAATCCTTTGTGTTTGTTGCAGAAACTGACCCGAAGCACGTTTTGGCTTACAGCCCTCTGAGGAGGACTTGCGGTCAGGCGTGGCACACCATCCGCTCCCTGAAGGAAGACTGGCAAAGACTACAGCAGGGCCAGAAAGCTGCTATGTAGGACACACTGTGGGAAATTGTGTCTTATGCAAAGAGGCGTCACCAAAACCCATAAGGACCAGTTACACTTCCTGTCTGGTCATTCTATATATCATATAGTCCTATTTTAATCAGTGTAGGATTATTCAGGCATAAATCTGCCTATGGTCATTTACACAAGAAACGACTGTGATCTAACCACTCTGTGCCAAGTAGTTTATATTCTCGCTGGCAGTGATCGGTTTTGAACATGTAGATTAATGAATGAACAATCCCGTAGGTTTTGGTGATCGTCATTGGATTCAGCATTATTTTAAAGATTTGTTTTACATTGCCTGCAGCACTTTGATGAAACTTACCATGTTTAGATCTGTAGGCATCATGAAAGATTTGCTATGGTTAGATAACAAATAACTAGTCACCACTTCTGATGCATATGTATAGTTTTCAAGAGTTTTCCTAAGTGCCTCAAAAAGCCATTTAAAAATAATAATCTTGACAGAAATAATAGATTCCTTGCACTCCGTGCTCGGGGCCCTAATAATAATTGTTTAACATACAACTGCTAACAATGTCAACATGATTCAACATTCTAGGGTAGCTCATTATGTAGGTCAGTCTATCATTAGACTACTGCTTTTATGTAACTGGACATAATGAATAGATGGAGCCACCATGGCATCGGTTTGTGCTTTAAGATGCAGGCTAGCTCCGTACATCGTTACTCTCTTAACTGTGATTGCATAGCTCAGTAGACGTGTTTCATACCAGACCACCTTGACTATCTCCAGAACGACAGATAGTGTAGAAGGTAGGATGACAACCCACCTCCTCCCACTGTACGCATGCATGACACATCTTCCTGCCCCTTTCAGCATGAGCCTGCTGAGACACAACTCTTCCCTGTCGAAACAGAAGAACGAGATGGTGTCCATGCACCAGAGACTCACGGCCAAGCTGGACTTTTTCACCACCAGCCTTCACATAGACATGGACAAATACCAGGAGCAAACAGCCACCGGGATCGGTACTGTGACACACCATAATATCAGCAGTTTAATCGTAATTATTTATGACTTCATTCCATTATCTTTTTACCTCGGGAAGGAAAAAGCGCTTTGATGTCCGAACCATAAAACCTCCCACACGCTAATGCTAGTCACTTTTCATTCCGTAGCATCGGATAAACTTCTGGGCATGTGGAGAGAGATGGAGCAGACGGCAGCCAGTTGTGGTCAGGTACAGTTGACCCGAGTTCTGTGTGTGTGTGTGTCAATGTAAGGTGCAGTCATGTGTTCTTGAAAAGGACTTAAAGCCCACGCTGTGTGTGTCCAGGCCAAGGTGAGTGAACTCGAGGAGGAGATGATGCACCTGCAGCCACACATAGTGGATGTGCAGAGACAGCCGTGGCGGAGTGGAGAGGCCCTGGACACGCTGTAAGTCTGAACCGAACCTTATTGGAAGGAGCCAACCAAGCGGCTGCTCTGGTTTGAGACTTCTCTTCCTCTCTTTGTTTCCTCAGTGAAGGAAAGGCTATGGAGCTGTTCCGGAAACTCAGACAGAAACCCAGAGGTTGGCCTGGAGTCTGTTCACTCCTTACATGCATTTTCAAGCAGCGGTAACGTCCTTTCAATTCCTTCTGGTTTGCCCCCCCCCCCCACCCCGCTCAGACCAGAGGTGTTCAGGGGATGGACAGGAGGTGGTGCGCTTGGTGGTTCAGGCTGTGCAGTTCTACGAGAGAAAGCTCAGAGACTTCTACACACACCTCAGGTACTCACACAATGAAGCCTAGATTCTTATTCAACCCGAAACATATTTGTCAGATCAGGTAAAAATGATGCCGTTTCATTCTGAGCTTGGCGCAGTCCGTAGTTGCAAATTTGCTGTACTGACTTTATTAACAGTCGGTACAGGATTTATTATCTTTATGCAGATGTACCATATAATGGTATGCGCTGTTAAGAACTTTGGGTGTTTGTGTGCACACAGTGCATTTAATCTGGTCATGATGCATCAATAATCGTGCTCAAAGCCGCGCTATGGTCAGATGGAAACAGCTATTAATGTTATTTGCTACGCCCATGTCTTTTCTGCAATGGTGAGTAAAAGGAGCTCTCTAGGGAACCCGCAAAACTCTTTAACGCTTCTGTACTCAACGAACGTTGTGGTGTGTTGCGCAGTAAAACGGCAGTGTGCCGCCAGCGCGTGATGGCGCTGCTGCCAAAGGTGGAGGGCGTGGTCCAGAGGATGGCTGAGAGTGAGCAAGTCTTGATGAGCCTGCAGGAGAAACGGCAGAGGGAGCTGTGGAACCTGCTCAAAGTGGCCTGTGTAAGGAGATTATCGGCTCACCAGACATTTTGCTTCATTCATTCACGTCTCAAGCACCGGTTACACCGAGCATGTGCCGTGTGCTGCATCAACAAACATGTCGCATCGTCCTGTCATTACGCAGAGTAAAGTTCGCAGCCCAGTGAGTGGAAGTCCTGATGGGTTAAGAACGCCCTCTTCGGTGCCGCCTTTGCTGACCCCCAAACACAGCTTACAACAATTGTGAGTATATGTAGTATACACTCACAGGTTCAAAGGGCAAATACTTGTCTTATTTAATTAATGACACCTACCAAATTTTAGGTCAGACTTGAAGGAGGTTGCTTTTGTGTGTGTGTGTGTGTGTGTGTGTGTGTGTGTGTGTGTGTGTGTGTGTGTGATGCTCAAAATGCTTCAAACGTTAATATTGAAACATCTGAGTGAATCACGTTGGGTGTGTCTGCAGTGACGAGTCTCTTGTGGAGGAGAGCAGGACATTTGAGAGTCGACTCCAGAGTTTACTGCACGACACTATCCAGGAATCAGAGAACAGCATGGAGGTGCTTACACACACACACACACACACACACACACACACTCATGATTTGATGTCAATCTGTGTATATTTATTTTTGTGTGTTAACTGTTAAAAAAAACAGCCTCCTGTTTTTGTTCCAGGTGTTGAGCGAGTGGACGTGGCTCCATAGGAGTCAGAATTTCTCCAGCGACCTCTCCTAAGTTGTCGATCTTTGCTTACTTGTGGTACTCTCCTGCCTCTTTGTGGATGGGATGTCAAACTGCACGAGGTTTATTCATGTCTATGGGGTAATAGCTGCTGCTACTACTCTGGGGTAATAGCTGCTCGCACAGATTTGCTTAATCAGATGAGTAGGTTCGTCTTCCCACGTTAAAAACCAATGCCGACACGTGCATTTTGGTTTGGGATTATTTGGAATTTATTCAGCCATTATCTTAACTACCATTTCCAATTTTAACAAAATATTATACATTTTTGGGGTACATTTGCATATCACAATTCACCCATAGACCACTTTGTGAGGAGTAAAAAAAAGAAATTCAGCCAAAACTGACAACCAAAAAATACATTTGAATTTGTTTCTCCATGTTGGGTGGACTCGTGTTTTAAAGACTTGTGAGCGTTTTACCCAAGATAAATGCACGGCTGTGATTCTATTCCTGAGTCTGCCTTTTACCGTGTGTTATGAACTTAAACATGCATCGGGTTTTATGTTTAATGTTTTGCAGTAGACCATTGTTTTAATTTTAATAAGACAATCACCGTCGGACGATGTTTTTCATTTTAATTGTGACTATTACATCTGTGTGTTTAATGACTATACGAATGTGAATATACAAATCATGATTTTATATGCATATACTGAAATGTATGGAGGGTGGAGGCAATATGAACACCTGCACAATATGGATACAATATTCTAAAATTCATTATCACAAGTTCTAGTGGGGTTTGTTTTTTACTGAAACAAGAAAACTAATTCATGTATTTTAAACTGAGACCGTGGGTATAATACAAAATGATCACTATACTACAAGCAATTCAGATATGACTTCAACAATGTTATTGTAGATGCATCTAGAATTATTTCACATAATGCAGCTGCACCTCTTTAATCACTAACATTGGATGCAGATTATGGGTCACACAAAATGTTGGGAGCTGTTACATATTATTTAGCTTATATACAGTATTTGTAATGGAATTTTAGGCAAAAATAATTTTGGATCTTTAAGGCAGTATTTTTCTTTCCTTCTCTTTTTTTCTTTTGTCAGCCAAAAGAATAATAAAAATGCACATCCATCAAGATCAGTGTGTTTATTACAATGTTTTAACAAAATCAGTACAAGCAGTCTGTTACACAGCAGATTATAAAGTAAAATGGTGCGGGGCACAAAAGGCGATGAGAGGTTCATCAGACATGACCTGAAGAAATGGACATGAAGGCAACTGAAGGTCCGAAGATTAGAACTGCGTTACTGAGGTCAAGTCGAGGTTCACCTGCTCATTCTGAGAGACATATTTCACCATCAGCTTTATTTTTGTGCTGAATTATGTCCAAATTGTGTCTGTTTTCAGGCACTGTACTTGCCAATAAGCTGTGAAAGCATGCAACAAAACCACAATATACCAGAACAAGCACACTGATAAACTTATAGACACCAATAACCAAAACGTATCCAAGCGATAATGAGTTGACTCCATTCAAAATGAGAGGCGCATCCAAGAACACATGGCGTAAAATATATTGATATATTTCTGAAGGACGTCTTGTATGAATTTCCTGTCTGGCATATCCAGCATTTTCATGCATTCTGAAATGACTGAAAGGGTCAGTTGGTAATATGATTTTAAAATAAACACAAAATAGCATTTGATAGCTTTTAAAGGTCTCGTCCTGGAGGTCCTTGAGACAACTCCAGGTTTCAGGGTTAAGGCCAAAGAATGTGTGCGCCAGAGAGCGCGAGGGAACGTGTTTACATGTCGCTAAGTGGACGTTTCCACATTTGGGCTCTTTTATGGTTCCCTGTCTTCTAGCCCATTCTTCCTTTGAGTCTTTATGCTTCCAGCTCGAAACCTATACCAAGTTTGTGTCCACCGGCATTCATGTTCTTCCCGTCAATCAGACCTGAGAGGGTGAGCTTCACTCCTGCAGGACAGGGTGAATAGTGACAGAGGAATTACATATCGGGTAGCTTATCTATGTTGTTTGAAGTTTGGTTCCACAAAAGAGTTTGAAAGCAAACATGGGCAGACCTGGTCTCAGGGTTTGTGTGTATCCAACTCCAACGAGACAAGCATTGTCTACTTTAGCCTGTAAGGACAAAACAACATGCATAGGTGAGATGTAAAATTTATAAAGATTATTAGGAGTGTAGACAAACGGGATATTTGGTGTGGATATTAGATCAGCCGATAACACATTTAGGCCTCAAGGATGGGTTTTAACCTGAGTTTCACCGCAGATGTTCTAACTAGTAAAACTGATGATTTTATTTTTACCATCTTACATGTCGATATGTTAAAGACAAGTCTTACAGAGATGGAGGCATCCTTATCCATCTGGTATTTGGCACCAATTCCAAAGTGTGTGTTGTTGCTGCCAGCTGTCCAGGCCAATTGGACTGCCATCTCCAAGTTGCTGTTTACCGTTTGGTAAATGGAGCCGCTGAACTCTGTGCCGTCATTACTGAAACACAATAGCAAAACTCAATGCAGCATGCAGAGTCAAGCAGCATTGGATGATAAAGTATTCGAGTCATCCCCTCCTTTTGGCCCATCGGCCTCTCTTTACTGAGATAGTGACTCACACACTGGTGAGAAGTTTGAGGTCTTCATTCTTGAATCCGAGGGCAAAGTTGTTCTGAATCATTTTAGATTTAGCAGTGTTAAATGCCATTTGGTAGCCAGCCAGCCAGCCTTCATAGGCTAGCACAGCAGCTCCATGAATCGTGGGACCGGCCTTGTCGAAATCCAGGTCGCAGCCCACATTGACAAAGTCGCGTTTGTAGCTGGTCTTCAGTTTGGCACTCGTCTTGCTACAGAAAGAGAAGGAAAACTGTCATATGGTTTATTCATTTGTCATCACAGCACTACTTGGCATGTGCAGGATTACTGTTACCCAGTGTGAGGTGCAAACGACAGGCCCAGACCGAGCTTCAGGCCTTTAGCCAGCTACAAAGCAGATAAAAAAAAAAGACCCAGAATAAAATATTGTATTTAGTGAATATATGGAATTTTTCAAACATTTATAAACTAATGTTAAACTCCACCTGGTCCTCAATGGTAATTTCTGACATGTGAGTATTTTCTGTGTTCCATTTCTGGCTGAAGTTGAGACCCAGGTCCTCCCTCTTGGACTTGGTCTCCAGGTAGCCTCCTGACCTCCCCGTGTCAATGTTGCTGGAGCCGGACGTGACAAACTCCTGCAAGACCGAGAGGGGCACGTATGTATAGTGATAAGGGAAATGAGGTGAAAGGAGAAGCGGAAAGACAAAGTGAGGACTTACAGCACAACTGCATAAACTTGAGGTAGGAGGCATAAGCAAGACGTATCTGCTAATGCTACACAACCACTCCCAGCTTTTATAGGCTGTTATAAAAACAAGAGCCATATCTTTCTGATGAAGAATATTAGCTTGAAAAGTGAAAACAATGGGAGGGGTGTGTTTGCAGATTGGTTCAGGGATGGCTGCAGCACCCGAGCTAATGGTGTCACCTAATGAGCCATTGCTGCACGGAAACACTTTGCAGAAAGCCTTCTATCATCATTTACACACAAACCCGTCTTGCTGGCTTACCCTGCGATGCAGAAATAGTGAATCATTACATATACACACTGTGTATATGTCTCTTACCATGTGAGAGGGATGTTCAAAGAAGAAAGCAAGAAAAGAGAGAACGTTGTGGAGAAACAGGATTTACAAGCAGCAATTTAGGTTAACTGCAGAATATAATGAAACGAAGCGCATGAAAGTGGTCATTGTGGTTTTACCATGACAACACAGAAGGACCTGAGTAGAATAAAGGCAGGGAAACATTTTTACACATCATCATCCATCTTGCTCAAGGACAGAAGGTCAGTGGTGTTAGACTGAGTACATGTTAGGCAGAAAAAGCATGACAGGAAGTGCTGCAAGGCCAAAAACAAACACATCACACTTATGGAGTCAACGGTGGTACGTACAACGCCACTCTCAGACTTGGTTTTAACATCCAGC
>NW_027180845.1:0-25000 GCF_040956055.1 Brachionichthys hirsutus | reverse complement strand
TCGTCATGCTGACCTGAGCGATGATCGAAGCGACGGCTCACAGAACGCGGCGCCTCGCCTCCAAACCCCCGAGAGACGGCAGGAGGGCGGGATGAGCTGCTCCTCCTCCTCCTCCTCCTCCTCCTCCTCCCGGACTGGACCAGTCACAACCACACGGTCATCCACGCACACTAGAAGATGCGAACCAAACTCACAGGAGGAGGTTTCAACCAATCAGACCGAACTGAGCCCAGAAATCTTCTGGAGCAAGTTGAAGCTCCATCACACAATCATTAGGTCGTATAAATACACGCAGATAATCAAACGAGGATTCTTTTCAAGGAAAACAAAGCCCCAAATTCAAATGACATGTTTTTATTTTCTCAACACATTTTTATTTCAGAGTGATACAAAAAAAATCTAAAAACAAGTCTTTACTGACATATGGTTAAGATATTACATTTAAGTTCGACATATATTTCCATACGAGAGCAGCGGCAGTTGGATGAAGAGTTAAGTCTGGTCCGCTGCTCACAGAAGGCTGAGGCGAGTTTATACACAGTTAAATATAATATAATATACTGAGTCAAATGCAGTATAACGAAGGGCTGCAAATGTAAGGTACCAACAGCCCCTTTCACACATTAAACATCAGCGAAGCAAATACGGACAAACAATAAACGACCAGATGGACTAGTTTGAATACTTTTCGGTCTGTAATTTGACACTGACATTGAATTCATGAGACATTTAAAACACTTAATATGGCACTTAAATTGATA
The DNA here is from genome assembly GCF_040956055.1 of Brachionichthys hirsutus. NCBI lineage: Eukaryota > Metazoa > Chordata > Actinopteri > Lophiiformes > Brachionichthyidae > Brachionichthys > Brachionichthys hirsutus. The sequence continues at coordinate 24,239 of NW_027180845.1, read as the reverse complement.
TGTCTGTAATTTCTCCTTATAACCGTGTTTTTGGTTGTATCGCTTGCATGTAGTCTCTTTTCTAGCAAGACAATTAATTGGCCACAATTCAACTATATCAATTTTATATTTTTCTATAATGGGACGCTACTATTTTCCTAGACAATCAGGCAATAAGGAATTCCTCACTCTCAACATGGACACTCGGCCTATGTAAGAACCATGCTTTGCTTTCACCATTGTATTATTTATAGTCATTATCAGCGTAGTGAAAAACCAAAGGCACTGAAACCATTCAGATGTAAAACGTGAGAGTACAACAGGCTCTTCCCTCAATAAATGGAAAATGGGGAAGCTTGGTCAACAGTTCACAATTTAAACATATATTATTGTAAATATGTTTGCTTGATGGCAAAACATCTTTGCACCGTTGTCAATGGCAGCCGTGATAAATACGATCCAAGGTTAAAATAACTTCCGTAAAACGCTCATCTTGAATTTAAACATTTTCCTCTTTGTTCTTTCTTTATTTTCACATACTGACGATCACGCGACGGAAGTTTGGAGGGAAGAAGCAAAAGTTGTGGCGGTGCTGCAGTTAAAGATGATGCGATTCTGAATGTAGGATGTGTGTATGTGTTTGTGTGTGTGTGTGTGTGGGGGGGGGGGGGGGGGCACCCTGTTTCCCGTCTCCTCCTCCTCCTCCTCTTTCACTCGTCTGATTTCCTCTTCATCTGTGCCTGCATCTGAGCGATCATCTCCTGCATGCGTCTCAGCTGCAGAAAAATCCAAGTGAAATGAAAATTACAATCAGGAAACAAAACGAGTACGAGGCAATAAATCTTGTTATTAGATAGAGACAAACTGGAGAACATGCAGGGCTCCCAGTTTGCTCTACTGGTGAAGAACCGGTAGTTCAACTCGGTTTGGTGCTTTCAACAGTTCAACAATATGAGCCGACTCCTTGTTTGGTCAAGCAAATCTATTAAAATCTCTTTAATGTCTTAGAACAAACCTTAAAGGACCAAAAGCTCACGTCTTTGGTGAACAATAAACTCTCCATTCGCTCTCTTTTATTAGATCGCCATCTAGTGGCTGCAGATCAAACTTAAAAGATTCACATTCAGACATGAAGCCGGCATTGACTGGATACTCACCATCAGCTCCATGGATTTAGTACATAAAACCGTTTCTTTTTAGGCTCCTGTAAATTTCTAATACCTTAAAGAAGAATGACTACAATCATATCAATTATTTTGTGTTTACATCTAAACAGATATACAAATGTCCTGCTGTAAACTGACATTTAATATGTATTCACTAATTAGAAGTATAATAATATAATGGTTACTCATCATGAGAAATTGTTAAGGACTAAACCAAAGGGTTAATTTTCATGTAGAATTTTGACTAAAACAAGAGTACTGCAATATTTCTTCTTGTCCAAAACTCAGACAAGTGATGGCCTATCCTGCTTCACGGACAGAACCGAGTGGGCCCCGTTCACCCACTAATGCGCCGCAGCAGCTCTGCCAACAGGAAACACGTGTGTGTGGTGGGACTTGTAAAGTGTCCAGTGGCCGGAGAGAGGGAGTACTTTTTCCACTTTAACCCACAGAAAAACACAAAGAGAACCAGACGATGCCGGTCTCCGGCTGGGTCAGCCCGTGGCCCCAAGCCCTGCAGGCTTTCTCTGCCGCATTTGGCAGGACGTCATCTTAACCCTACAGCACATGTCGCAGTGTGTAGATATAAATACACACTTGGGAGCCTATGAGAGCATTCATACACCGACAGAAGCAACTTTCAACGGTCCTGAAAAGCTCTTTTTTGACTCTGCAGACACCCGAGCCAACCACACAGCCAGTATCTTCCTATGCTGTCAAAGGTTGTCAGAGACAGTTCCGACAGTCTCCCTGGGTGACGATCGTGCTCATAAAAACACACATTCACGCATTCAACCCCACAGTGGGTGCAAACAGTACGTGGCCGACGCACTGGCCAGTGAGCAGGAGTGATGAATCTGTGGAAACATCTCCAAGGAATCAATAAGAAATCAGAAGATTGCTTTGAGAAAAGAGAAATCATCTGAACAGCAGATGTTCCACCTCTGCAAAAATAATCAGAGTCCACAGGAAGCTTTGCTAGCATGCATTCATAAAGGTCCCTTTCCTCCCACATACTCATCTTCTTACCTTCTGCCTGGCTGCTCTCACTCGCGGGCACAGCAGCCGTTCCACCAGTTTTTCCTGCAGCATGATGGCATCCATCCCAAACTGCTCCAACACTGACGGACCAAAACAGCCAAAGCTCTCAGAAAGTTGAAAAGCAGCCCAATAAGAAAAAGGAAAAAGCAAACCTGGAGCCTCAACTTGTCTGCTGCTCTGTGTCCTTTCCCAAATTATCTCCAACTCACGTCTTTCCTGTTTGTCCTCTTTAAATACGGGCCTTTTGTTCCTCCTGCTTTCCCTATCGAGATCCCCTTTCTCCTTTCCCTGTGTACTCGCCTCCCTTTGCCCCGCAGCAATCTGTCTCTCCCTGTTCAGGCAGGTACGGAGGAATTCTTACTGAGACGGAGGAAACTGAAGAGAGGGAGTAGGAGAGAGGTGGCAATTTGAGGGAGGAAACAAGCAAGGGATGGAAGAAGCAAAGTCTCTAAAAGGAACTCATTCATTCAGCCAGTATTCCCTCCCCCAGCTCAGACCGCTGTACGGAGACAGAAAGAGAGGGAACAGAACGAAAGTGATGATGTTTTGTTGACCTCAGTGTGGAAAGATGTGAAAGACAAAAGAACTCGCTTGAACTTGACAGTGACGAAAGCTGGACTGGGTTCAGAAACAAACGACAGATAACAATGCAACTACTGCAAGTCCAGGCCCGTAGAGTGAGATGATCAGATAACAAGCAAACAAACACGCCGAGCCAAAAGCTAAGCAAACATGTGTGATCTGTTCAGAATCATCCACAGACTACGACTGCATCCCAGGGAGTGAGATTTCACTGAAGAATCGATGGTGCAAGAAATATTCCTTTATTTATTCCAGCAATAAAAACCAAAGCACTGCATTCAAACGCCTTCTAAATCAAAGTAGTAACAACAAAACGCATGTGAAGAGAGCAAAAAATGTCTCCAGCAAAGTATTTCATAACTTTATTGGATATTCATTTCACTTCAGTTATTTACATGAAACCAGCTGATATGTTTAGAGGTTAAACGTCTCTTTCATGGTCCGGTTAATTAGTCATAAAGACCTAACATTTGACAAGCAGACCACATAAAAAATGTTTACAGCTGCATGGAAAAACATGTGTGCACTGGATTAATGTTTAAATACTGGATTTAATCATTTGTAGTTGAAAAGTTCCTTTTGATTGAAAATCTCAACCTGACAGTGTTAATCCTTAAATAAAATAGTCGTAGCTGAGCTTTTAATGGCTATACAACTTCAAATGTGATAATGCTGTTCTTCACATCAGCATTATTTATATGTAAAAGTACCTTGCAATACATGTAAGATAAAACAGCAGCCACTTTGGAGTGCATTTCTACATTGGACATTGATTTACTTTATTTGTCTATTGATGGAAACGGTTCCACATCGTGGTGCATGTAAAGTTCATATAGGTGCGATTTTACGCAGATATAATGTCTTCATTGTGAGCATAGTTTTTGATGCCGAAGGGGTTTTTCAAACTTCATAGGCTAAGATTACAAGTTTCATATTTAGCATAAAGACACATGAGTTGCATCAATCATCTCCTCCAGCTCTCCTCACAAGGGCAAATAAACATGTCTGTCTGTGTTTGAGGAGGCTGTGGATGATTGCTTCCAGATGTGACAGTGGTGTGTGTGTGAGTGTGTGTGTGTGTGTGTGTTGTGGGCAGCAGATCTTAAACTTGTTTGAAAAAAAAAATACTTTTTTCTTTTTCTTTCCAAAAGTAGACACACCCCACAATCCTGCTACAGTCCTACTCCACACCACAGGGGGGCGGCAGAGGGCCCAACCCATATAAAATTATGCCCTGAGTCTGGTGGTTTCTCTAAAGGAGAAATGTTTATCATTGTTGGGCAGGCTGGGGGATGGGGGGGGGGGGGGGGGCAGGCTGGGGGCTGGGGGATGGGGGATGGGGGGGGCAGTTTGAATGGAAGAAAAGAGCAGATGTCTTCAACTGGTACTGCAATAGTCCCTAAATAAACCCCACCTGAAGTCTATCTCCAGCTGTCCCTCTCTGTCAATACAGTCTCACTAACCTCTCCAATTCACTTTTCTATTATACTTGAAAACTCTGGATTGTATATAATAATCTCACAAAGTGGTATCTTGTACGCACTTTTGAATTCACCCCCTCCCTCCAGACACTGATTGTTACATCTTGTTGCAGCTTTTACCTGCATTTGTTTGTTTGTTTGTGTGAATCTTCGCTGTTCCACAGGACGTTTAGCAACATGACTTTTAGTTCGCTATAATGATCTAAGAAGAGGTATAGCCCGAGTAGATTACAGGGACAACGTTTGATTATAAATCACTTTTGTCAACATTGCGAGAGCATTTTGTTGATATCATGAAAAACTAGAGAGCGCAGACCTCCGCCAAGCAGCTCGTTCCCCTCCTAATTGGATTTACACCGTCCACATGGTGATCTGGATCATCATCAAAAGGTTCTAAATTGTTCTTGGTATCTTTATACACCAACCAAGAAAATTGGTTTACGTGTATTTTTTTTTTTACTGTTTTTTTAATCTGTAAATTATGTTTTCAGAGTCATTCAAATTGATTAAAAGTATCTCTGAAAAGTAAGATATTATTCCCTACATCCATTCATCCATGTTCTTGTAGACAAGACGGCAATTGTCTCATCTAAGTCTGATGTCATTTTGTTGAATGAGTCCACAGAAGGAGAGATCCAGACATCAGTCTCTCAGTCAGCAGGCAACACTCAGTCTTTCTCTCAGTAATAAAAAAAAGTATTTCTAAAGGCCCCTAGAGCCAACTATACTGAAAGGATATGAAAAAACAACAACTGCGAACACAAACACACAAATAAATGAATAAAAAAATCAATTTCTACAGCGCACCCATAATTTCCTGGTGCTACAGTGAGGAGAAACCACAACGCAGACACGGAGAAAAGGCCGGAGGGGGACTCTCCGACCGACCAGTAAAACACAACGGTGTCGTATCCGCAGGAACGGCAACGTTCAGCCCACTGCTTAAAACGTTGATCCAAGATAATGGATGCAGAGTATCCGTAGTGATCAAAGGAGTATCTTCGATGGGAATGTAGGAAGAATATTACTAAATAATAAAAGTATGGGATCCATGTGTACTTCACTATATCAAGGTGATATCCCAGAAAATCACTTAAATACAATTTGGGATTGGGATTTCCCCCCCCCCCCACTCCATTATTTTAAAATGTTAAGAACAAACGTTCAGTGAACAGACACCCACACACAGAATAATCACCACAAAGGATTCTGGGTAGGTTCGATGGCGTCGTCCACTCCTTCGCATAAGAGAACTTATAAAAACAGATAGAATAAAGACTGTTGCCTGGCAACGTAATATCAAAGGGATAGCAATGACGTGGTGGTGATGCCATGCGTGCACAATAATTATAGCTAAGCCGGATTGGGTCAGACTATTAATTTCCATGAGAAGGCACATCTATCTGGCACCCGACCAGATTATACCAGCAAGGCGTGAATATGATGGACGACGGCAGAGGAGTATGAACGGACTTCATGTTGGATGAACGTGAATATAAATTCTACAACGTGAAGAGGAAGAGGAGCAGGAGCTGATGTCTTCAGGAGGATCTTAATTTCCACCTTAGCCACTATTTCCTCTGAGTACGTAGTACAGGTGGAGGGCTGAATGTCTTCTCCATTTTTGGTTACTTGTACATCGACCATTAATGTTTCAGAGGTTAACATCAATTTAATCTTCACTCCATTCTTTACTACTTCTTTTAACATTCACCTTATAATTAGTTTATTGATCAACAACAGCAGCAAAATGCTGCTTAGCCTTGACACATCAGTAATGGTGATGACATAACAGAGGCTACATATGATCATATATAATTCTGTGGTGTCATGGTGACATACAAGGGATCAAAGCTGCTGCAAGCAGTTTATTTTTGGCATCACTGTGTAAACAGTTCACATCTCTCCATGCCTCTAATCCAGTGGCCTGAGATAAACTTTCGGCTCAGCTATAACTTAAAAACCAAACAAATAATCTTCTTCCTGCATCTCAAATGATCCCCTTCTACTCAAACACCCAGCAAGCAGTGCTTGAAGGACAACCGGCCTTGTTTGTTCTGCTGCGCAGGAAGATCCACCGCTTGAGGTTTAAACTCTTTCATTTAGTCGTGGATTCATTTTTGATGAGTCTAAGTTGAAAACATCCAAATTGTTTTCCACTCAACCGTTGCTGAAGCCCCGTAAAAGCTTGATGACGGGCTGTACTTAAAGTAAGCGGGCCTCTCGCTCCCTTTGAGGCTGCAGCATGATGAAATACAAACTTTACCCAAATGAACATATAACATTAGGTCTGTTTGAGGCTCAGCATGATGCAATGTAAATATGATAAATAACGTTAGCCTAATCTTAGTTCTGCTGCAGATTGATCATGAGCATCATCCCGCAGATAGCGGCCTAAGAACGTTAGTTTGCACATATCGTGGAAAAACTGGGGTCTTATGTCGGCTTCAATTAAACATATCGATGGCCAAAACGCAAAACCTCCCATCTGCAGAATCCTCTCTTTTGAGGAAAGCAAAGAAACGTGTTGTTTCCTTGCAGAATGCTGTGTTTTATGGATACTTATATATTATTATTACTTATTATGGATACTTATGGATACTGATCTTAGACTTTATTCCTGTATCATGTGTAAACAATACCGACTCGGTATCGATGCCTTGCAAAGTGCACAGAGAACGTTTTCCACTACTTTTTCTGGATCATTTTGCAGATAGGAGCTTTTGCGTTTCTGCCATCGACAAACGCACTGCAGGTGCGCATGCGCTCTGCTGTCACATGCTGAGAGGAGGAGGAGGAGGTGGAGGAGGGGGCCCAGCTGGCTCATGTCACCGCCGTGTTTCTGCAGGGTTTCGTTGAAGGAGCCCAACAGCAGCGGCTGGAATCAGGTCATCGTCATGCGGCGCGCTGAGCTTCCGGTGGCTCCGTTCGGTCGGACTGGACGATAATCGCCGGTGACTCCGCGGCGCGTCTCGGAGGAGAGGATGAACCAGGAGGATGCCGAGGACCGTCTCAGCCGCGCTGCCCCACATTACGCGTCTAAAAATGAAACCCGTGACGGACACGCTGCCCTTTGGAGCGTCGTGCGCGCAAAACGGCCAAACGCAAACGCGCACATCGGAAATGTAAAATAGTGCCCGAGCTGCTGAAGGCTGGGCGTTTTCAGCTCGCCGCTATATTCCAGTAAATAAATATCCCAGAAGAAATACATTCCCGAATACAATTAAATAAAGGCAGCCTAGTGCCCCCCCCCCCCCCCCCCCCACCTCCTTACCTCCGCGCTGTCCTCTGGCGCCCATCATCGGACGGATGAGGCGGCGGCGCAGGTGCAGGATGCGGAGCGTCAAAGGGGCAGAAATGAGAAGCGATCATTGCAATTGATTCCCAGTCCGCGGCAGGCCGTGAATCGAATCCCAAAACCACACTCACCTGTTTTAACCGGGATTCGACTCTTGTACCGGATGCTGGTCGTCATGCTGACCTGAGCGATGATCGAAGCGACGGCTCACAGAACGCGGCGCCTCGCCTCCAAACCCCCGAGAGACGGCAGGAGGGCGGGATGAGCTGCTCCTCCTCCTCCTCCTCCTCCTCCTCCTCCCGGACTGGACCAGTCACAACCACACGGTCATCCACGCACACTAGAAGATGCGAACCAAACTCACAGGAGGAGGTTTCAACCAATCAGACCGAACTGAGCCCAGAAATCTTCTGGAGCAAGTTGAAGCTCCATCACACAATCATTAGGTCGTATAAATACACGCAGATAATCAAACGAGGATTCTTTTCAAGGAAAACAAAGCCCCAAATTCAAATGACATGTTTTTATTTTCTCAACACATTTTTATTTCAGAGTGATACAAAAAAAATCTAAAAACAAGTCTTTACTGACATATGGTTAAGATATTACATTTAAGTTCGACATATATTTCCATACGAGAGCAGCGGCAGTTGGATGAAGAGTTAAGTCTGGTCCGCTGCTCACAGAAGGCTGAGGCGAGTTTATACACAGTTAAATATAATATAATATACTGAGTCAAATGCAGTATAACGAAGGGCTGCAAATGTAAGGTACCAACAGCCCCTTTCACACATTAAACATCAGCGAAGCAAATACGGACAAACAATAAACGACCAGATGGACTAGTTTGAATACTTTTCGGTCTGTAATTTGACACTGACATTGAATTCATGAGACATTTAAAACACTTAATATGGCACTTAAATTGATATGTCTGTAATTTCTCCTTATAACCGTGTTTTTGGTTGTATCGCTTGCATGTAGTCTCTTTTCTAGCAAGACAATTAATTGGCCACAATTCAACTATATCAATTTTATATTTTTCTATAATGGGACGCTACTATTTTCCTAGACAATCAGGCAATAAGGAATTCCTCACTCTCAACATGGACACTCGGCCTATGTAAGAACCATGCTTTGCTTTCACCATTGTATTATTTATAGTCATTATCAGCGTAGTGAAAAACCAAAGGCACTGAAACCATTCAGATGTAAAACGTGAGAGTACAACAGGCTCTTCCCTCAATAAATGGAAAATGGGGAAGCTTGGTCATCAGTTCACAATTTAAACATATATTATTGTAAATATGTTTGCTTGATGGCAAAACATCTTTGCACCGTTGTCAATGGCAGCCGTGATAAATACGATCCAAGGTTAAAATAACTTCCGTAAAACGCTCATCTTGAATTTAAACATTTTCCTCTTTGTTCTTTCTTTATTTTCACATACTGACGATCACGCGACGGAAGTTTGGAGGGAAGAAGCAAAAGTTGTGGCGGTGCTGCAGTTAAAGATGATGCGATTCTGAATGTAGGATGTGTGTATGTGTTTGTGTGTGTGTGTGTGTGGGGGGGGGGGGGGGGGGGCACCCTGTTTCCCGTCTCCTCCTCCTCCTCTTTCACTCGTCTGATTTCCTCTTCATCTGTGCCTGCATCTGAGCTATCATCTCCTGCATGCGTCTCAGCTGCAGAAAAATCCAAGTGAAATGAAAATTACAATCAGGAAACAAAACGAGTACGAGGCAATAAATCTTGTTATTAGATAGAGACAAACTGGAGAACATGCAGGGCTCCCAGTTTGCTCTACTGGTGAAGAACCGGTAGTTCAACTCGGTTTGGTGCTTTCAACAGTTCAACAATATGAGCCGACTCCTTGTTTGGTCAAGCAAATCTATTAAAATCTCTTTAATGTCTTAGAACAAACCTTAAAGGACCAAAAGCTCACGTCTTTGGTGAACAATAAACTCTCCATTCGCTCTCTTTTATTAGATCGCCATCTAGTGGCTGCAGATCAAACTTAAAAGATTCACATTCAGACATGAAGCCGGCATTGACTGGATACTCACCATCAGCTCCATGGATTTAGTACATAAAACTGTTTCTTTTTAGGCTCCTGTAAATTTCTAATACCTTAAAGAAGAATGACTACAATCATATCAATTATTTTGTGTTGTTTACATCTAAACAGATATACAAATGTCCTGCTGTAAACTGACATTTAATATGTATTCACTAATTAGAAGTATAATAATATAATGGTTACTCATCATGAGAAATTGTTAAGGACTAAACCAAAGGGTTAATTTTCATGTAGAATTTTGACTAAAACAAGAGTACTGCAATATTTCTTCTTGTCCAAAACTCAGACAAGTGATGGCCTATCCTGCTTCACGGACAGAACCGAGTGGGCCCCGTTCACCCACTAATGCGCCGCAGCAGCTCTGCCAACAGCAAACACGTGTGTGTGTGTGTGTGGTGGGACTTGTAAAGTGTCCAGTGGCCGGAGAGAGGGAGACAGTGGGAGTGGGAGTGGGAGGGGCCAAGATAGCAGCCCACGGGAGGGAGTTTAACAAAAATGGTTTCTCTTTCTAAAATAATCACATTAAATAACAAGAGAAGCACTCGGAGAGCACAGACCTCCGCTGAGCAGCTCATTCCCCTCATAATCAGGTTTTCACCGAAAGGTTCTGAATTGTTCTTGATATCTTTATACACCAACCATGAAAAGTAAAAGTGAATAAGAGTATTTTTAACAGATTTTTTAATCCATAAATGGAGTTTTCAATGTTAAAATTTGAGATTTTTCCCTGGCCTCATTCTGGATCAGACACATATTAAATTTATTGGTGCGATAGAGGCCCCCACCCCCCACCCTGCATGACTGTGTCAAATTCCATAAACATTGGTTAATAATCAACAGAGATATTGAGGAGCAAATTGCAGTCAATGGAGCTTTTTGAGAGCATATAAATCTTTGAAGTTCAAACCCATCCCCTGATCTGTGTTCTGAGCCTGCGTGAATGTATTTACAGACAAGCACTTGTTAGTGGAGCAACTGGAAAGTACTCAAGCACAAAATGATAGCTTGCATGGAGCCGCGCGTGTGTTCTTGCCTCAGCCTCTTTCTGTAGCAGGATCTGGTCTTTATCCAACACATCCTCATCCACAGCTCTGCAGAGAAACGTAAGAGCAATGTAAAAAATAAACGTGAAATAAAGACGCTCATCTGCTGCCTAAGTGGCATACGGTAGTGTCTCACCTGCCCGCTCTCTTCAGTCTCTCAGAGCGGAAGTTCTCATAATGCAGATCCTGGGTTACCTCCTGGAGGTCTTGCATGTGGGTTCTACAACAAAACAAAAATGCAATCCTCTCTTCACCCACTGGGAGGCAGTGCAGCTTCACAGTACAGTTGCCTGCTACTAGATCTGTGTAAATTCGGTCTTTAAGATCTGAAAGAAGTTCTTTCTCAAAACCCTGTTGGGTAGTTTGCTACGAGGGAGACTCACACAAGCATGGTACGTAGTTTGAGGAAGTCATTGTGCTCAGGGTTCTCCACTTCAACAACTCCCCATGGGTAGAGACGGCCACGGATCTTCTTCCCTTTCACCTCAATCAGCTGGTTGGAGCCAATCACAGCAAAGGGAATGCTCGCCTGGGAGAAGACGTTAAAGGTCCGTGAATCCCCAGACAGAAACAAAATCAGAGGAAAGAGATAGGGGAAACTAAGGTATCAAAGGGGAGTGAAGGGAGGCAGAGAACATCTGGTGCTGAGTCAAGGACAGACGTGTCCTGATGGGGCTCTTTAAAGGATGACGTCAGTCATGCGTCTCTCACCTTCAGGACTCTGGTCTGCTCCTTAAACTCCTCGTCTTCGTCAGAGTCAGCATCAGGTAGCTGATATATTCTGATCCCGTGCTCTGCGATCTCGTCCAAGATCTGGCAGGTGAAAACAAGAACAACACAGGGTCAACCTCCAGGGTCACGTCCTCAATGTGACCTCGACAGCTCTCAACTGTTGAACCTTGCAGAGGTGTCACTGCAGAGAGAGCCTCAGCTTGACTGTATATGAACCCAAACCGCCCCCCAAAAAACAAAACCTCTCCCTGACCTTCTCCCAAAATACCTCGAATTGTGAAATCAAATGAACTAAATTTTGCATCCCTGCAGCATTTTGTACGAAAAGCTTCCTATTCTAGTACGTGGGACTCTCATCCATCCTTCATATATACATACAGCAGATTGTGGATCCACAGGAGAAACTATAAGCTGCCACTCTGACCCATGAACAGAAAGTGAGCGAGCTCTTCAGACTAATAGGAGGGTATGAGTGAGTACCTGTTGTTGCAGCAACACTTTTAATTAAAGCCCCCCGTGGAGCAAAAGACAAGTGAGATAGAAGGGGTAGACAGGTGAAAACTAATAACGGTCTGTGTGGGTTTAAGTCCTGAAACAGTCAGAAACAAAGTTCCCACCCTCCTCTCGCAGGGCGGCCATTAAAAAAACAAGTCGAAACAAAGAGGCTTTCTTCTTCGCTACCTTGGGGACAAGGTGTCAACATTTATTATTCTAAACACCAAAGCTACAGTTCTCCTTTTGTTTTCCCGACTGCAGAATATTTGTATCCACAATGTAGTCTTATGTAATGCAGCCAAAAGCGTTGTGTTGTTTTCCTGACTTTTTGGGGACTTTCATGTGTAACGTAATGTATAATAGTCAGCCAGGAGCCGGGGAAGTGAGCGCAGGTTTCCTACAGAGCGCAGCTCCCGTTTGAGTCGTTGTTATGGCTGATGCTTGTTTTCTCAGTGAGCTGTGTGTGTGCAGTGTGTGCGTCAGATAGTGAGTGTGTGGGGAGAGTCGGGTATTGTGGGGCAGGTCCAAAAACAAACAGGCTTTGCGGGAGTCAGAAGAGAGCGTGACACACACACACACACACACACACACACACACTTTACACACCTGTCGAACACGGATGCTGGATAAACATCATCCGCCGTGCAGAGTGTAAAGAATTTAGGGAAACTGTGCACTCGGTGGGAAAATAAACATGCATGACACAATGGCAGGAAAAATTATATATATGTATATTCTGAATAATATATTCTGTAATACCAGACAATAAATGCAGTAAAGCTGAACAAAACACAAAAACAATGTATCAATCAATTTCTATTAAATATCTTGAAACAATAAAACGTCTCTGCACAGGCATGAGTTCCGTCATCGTGTTTCCACATCTCGCTAAACCAAAGGCTGTAAAATGTCTGTTTACCAGAATGATTGAGTTCCATAACATGCGCTTAGTACAGCCCGACACCTGTAATCAAGTCTTCTCAGGGATCACCGAATGTCAAAATCAGTGCCTGCTCCAAATCCCTGGCGCCTCCTGTTGATCAACTGTACACGATGTGGGCCGTACCCCTTTATGTTACATCAGTCTCTCCTCCCATTCTCCGTTGTGTATTTTTGTTGGCAAATGGAGGCATTTGCATTTCACGACCATCCTGTCCAGCTATGATACGACCCCTACTCCAAGCCCTTCCTGAGCTGTTCTGGTTGGCTGTGCACATCCGCTCCAGGCTGACAGGGCGACGGATAAACAACGCCACACAAGACTTGGTATTCATTAGAAAAGGAAGACGAAGATTTACTGCCATCACTGAACACTGAGCTTTGGTTGTGGAAATACTAGCTGATGTTGGGCTGCTTTCATATCAGAATCACATCTGCACTGTTGGATTATACATAGCCCAAATATAGAATATCCACAAGTCTATACATAGATGTAATTACAATGGGTGAGTCCGCGCGAGACATGACGAGGCAGTTTTTCTACAATTGCATAGAAGGATAAACCAAAACCTCCAATCATAATGAGACAGTGCGCAACCCCATCATTACAGGGATCAACCGTTTCATCACACAAACAAGATGAGGGAATAATATTTTCATCATTTGTTCAGGCTCACGTGCAAATCCCCCCCCAAAAAAAAAAAAATGCATGAGAAAAACACCTGCTGAGCAATGAGAAATGATTCCAGGAAAAACAAGGCTGGAAGAAAACAAAAAGGTTGACAAAGAAGGAACCGATGAAGTTTCGGTATTCAACAGGTAACCGCCAGCACACAGTCTCAGCTGTGTGGTTCACGGAGGATAGAGCTGAGCCCACCGGGATGGTTTGCCGATCTATTTAAGTAAAAGGCTAACAGGAAAAAATACTTGAAAGTACAATCATGTACCAGGGCATCAGAAAAAATAAATAAATAATAATAATTAAACAAAAAACACTCAACGCATCTCAACACTAATGAACCACAACTGAGAGAAGCCGGGATCTGGACTGGAAACACGAGTGTCCCGACCAGAAGCAGATTTACATAACATTTATGTAACCCCATACATGTATCATGGTGAGGGTAGTGATTATGCTACACAAACTAACCTGAAGAATCCTGATTATTTCATTATCTTCCACTGACACACTAATGCATGTGGTGTTTGCCCATTTCCCTGTTTATATTTTTCATAAATTGCTACACGTTTCCTTACACAATTCCTGCTTAGGAAAAGCAGCTTTAGTCGCACACATCCATTTAGCACATCTGCAGGGTTTTACAGTGAAGATGGGTTGCCAAAAAAATGACAATTTAACACCATATGAATGAATTTACAAGGGATGACTAATTATTGGCCTCGCCGATACTATATTAAGCCAATATTATGAGCACAGGGACAGAACGTACAAACATTATTCATGTCTAAACACTAAAAATCTATACATAAACTAAAAAAACAGTTTCATATTTGCCGTTCACATTAGGAGACCTACAGATAAAACTTCAGCTGATACTAGTTTAACGCAAACCTGGGTAAAATTACGTTTTAGTTAAATTCTCTCTTTCAGCCACAATCAAAGTAAACCATCAGTTACGCACAAGGAAAAATATAAACTCTTCCCCCATTAAAAAAGAGCTACCTCAGTGGGGGTTTTAAATGGTGATGAGTACCAGCGTCTCCAGCTGTAAATCTACTCCCAGCAGCAAGCCTCTAAACTCTCAAGTGCAGAGTTATTTGACTTTGAAACGTTTCTGCAAAAATAACTACAAAACCTTCCTACAAAACCACATACAATCTGCCAATAAATATACATATTTACAGAGAGTAAAGAGTACTGTATGTTGTTACATATGTGTCGTACATTATAATTATAAAACAACATGGTCTGGCCGCGTGAAAAAGAGAAAAGTTGCTTGGTTTTTTGGATACCATTACTCTTTAGTTATGAGAGTGAATTTGCTAATTTATGACAAATGATTCTTCCTTGCCAGGAAACACCTTTCAACTCGCGTCATACCAGCCTCCTGGGCACAGACCTTCATCCACATAGCAAACCGATGCCTCACTTTGTAACCTAGCATCAGAAGGAGGGGGGGGTGTTGAGCTTCACGACTTTAGGAGGCCTCTGGATCACCTAAGATGGACGACGACCTTCAGAGCATCAACCCAGTAAATCCCTCCCACTGTTCGGCTAACATCTCCTCCTGAAAGGACCCAGCGGACTGCCACACAGCAGCAGCTGGAAAACAATACATTTCTAGCGACAGGATTAAAAGCACTTGCATGCATGAACAGAAACACATTCCAGACGGCCAGTCAGACTGAGTCCACGGTCCAGACTGGAACGGACCGGACCAGGTCAGCTGGATTTGTTCTGAAGAGACTGATAGAAATTACGGAGGAAGTCACCACAACCATGGAACGCGCACACACACACACACACACACGCACACACGGCCTGGGCTACGTATTAGTTTAATCAAGACCACCCACTTCTCACTCTGATCAAAGAGCATGGGGAGCAACAATCAACCTATTCATGTAATCTTGTATCTCGGTGAGTTTTAGAGGACAGTGTGAGTGGGACACTTCAGTTACAGGATTTGAGGCTCGGTCCGGTAATCAAAAGGGACGCAAAGCAAAAAGCAACTCATTAAGTGCACACAAAAGCCCAGAAGCCACCCCTTTCAGGTCGGCCCTCGGTCAAGGAAAGCTGCCGTGCTCATGCTGGAGTCAGCTTTTGCTCGTTCTCCACTTGAGAACAGTTGACCGTTTAACAGAGCCGCTCTGTTCATGAGCAAATATGCATATTTGTTGTTTTAAAATCTGCAGGGACAGAGACTGAGCCTGGCATTAGGAGTGCTGGAGGGCAGAAAACACTGTGTGTGTGTTAGAGGAAGAGAACCACACACAAGCTGAAGGGGTCAAACACATGAGAGTACACCAGAGCAGTGAGGTAGGAATGACTGTCCAAAATCCAAAGTTTAATCTATTTTTTACTGACGAACAGTCTGAAACACATTCTCTGAGCTATCACATAAAAAGTAGACATTTCCCTCATCTGAGTGGGTAAAACAAAGTCATTCTGAGTACTATTTCCACAAACATGATTATGAAATTACTTAAAATAGAGTACAGATGGATTTATTGCCACACAACTTATCAACTACCATAAATTGTTCTTGTCGAATCTGCGGAGGGAACCCGGACACACACAAATAGCACCTTTCTATTCAGACAAAAGAAGGCAGGTTTGTTTCCACGAGGATTCCAGTCCAAACCAGCTACGCTGCCCTCCTCCATCTTCAAACAGAAAACAACCAGGACAGCAGTTTAAAGAATAAAGCTCTGCACAGGATATGACTGAATGGTCCCAGCCTGAGAGGATCAGTCTCTCAATATACCCTCCTCGGGGCATCTTATTAGGTGAAACCACAGTGACCCCGGTGAAGGAAATTGGCATTAGAGTCAATTTAAAAAATCCAAAGAACGAGAGGAGGAAAGTAAGAGGGAGCTGTGAGGGACTATCAGGAGAAAGGATTGAGCAAGATGCAAGCAGAGTGAAGGGGGCGAAAGCAAAATGATCGGAGGCTTGTTAACTTGGGTTGTGTCTTGTCAGTGGAACAATCTTGACATATTGTTTAGAACAAGCCGCTTCCCCGAATAATAGGAGAAAGAACTGGATGAGCATCAAACGGCGGTGGGAGGTCACGCCTACTGTGAGACAAATGACTCCAACCAGCGAGAAAGTACCTAGCAAGAAACTAATGAATAAATACTGTGGGAGAAATGCCGAGGGTTATCAGTCATCCTCCAGCACTCGCTTCCAGGCAGGTTCTTGGCTCATCCTGGCCTCAGAGGAAGGCCCAGTGCTCCGCTGCGCTGTACTGGACTTGATGCCGGACCCAGGCACGTATACCTAAGAGCCACTTCAACTTATCTGATCAAGCAAACAAACAGTGGCGTCATACACATTTGTTCTTCCGAGAGACTCTTGAAGCGATGAATGGGCGTTGCTGTCACGCTTACCATTTATAATACTAATTACCGGTACATGCATACAAAAACTAAATGACAGAAAGTCTGAGCACAATCACAATAGGGTCAGGCATCACCTCATGCTATTGGTAAAAGCCGGTGGAAAAGCGCTTTCCATTTAAGTACAGGATGAGACAATGAAAAAGAAACTCAATGATGTAATACGAATACATGCAGACACACACAAACAAAATCACGGCTACTGTGGGGATTTGAAGTTCATGCTGCACAGAAGTACTGCTGCTGGACGCTTACTTTTATAAACCGAGATAAAGATAACAGTTGGGTATGCCCAAAACACGACTAAACAGAAGATAGTAAACCAAATTAACTAATAGCTCAGAGGCTTAATCGTATTTCCTGACGAGAGTGGCTCACTATGAGACACAGTCATCTCAATTAAAAAATGTTTTCTGTTCGAATAAAACGATAACTGTATACATTTACTTCAAGTTATTTTCTTTGCTGCTAGAAGGGGCAAAAGCAAAGCTTGAGATCTGTCGCATACATGTTTGCGTGCACACAGTGAAAAACTGTGTGTGTGCAAGTTTGACCATTTTCTGAACTCCGCAGCTCATTGTTTCTTTCCTTCCTTACAGAAGTGGTAAATATCTGTTAAGGGAATGCTAAACGCATGTGAGCAAACGCAGCTGGACAAACATTGTTGTGCACAGTTCAGCATTTAAGAGCTCACGGTGAGAATTTTACAGTATTTCTGCAGCTCACTTTTTTTTTTTTCTTCCCACTACCGGCCAGGGAGACACTTTTACGACGTGCGATGTGGAGCAGTGACCTGGATGAAAGGGAAACGAGCAACATAAAACAAGAGTGACAAACTTGAAGGAATTCGAAAGCCCGGAACCATCCAGGCTTTCTGTCATCTGGGTCAGTGGTTTCCTTTTACTCATCTTAAAGAGAAAGAGTTACACAGACATCGTTGTTTAAAGGTAAAAACGTTTGCCTGTTCTCTTGAAGGACATTTCAGCGCTCTGATACTGCGCTACATCCTCAAATCCATTCCGTTCGTTCTTTCCTTGAAAAAATTACAATATCTTGACATGTTTTCACTCTAACTTTGCACGTATGCAGTCATAGAGCGCACATATCCGATTGTTACTGTGCTGCTACAGGATATTAGTTGAAATAATAGATGATGAATAGATGAAATTATTATATAGAAACAGCAAAAGAGCATCAACATTCACAAGCTACTGTTGGCGATGAATTACGTCACATTGATTTCAGTATTAATGAGATTTTGTGTTCCGTGTTGGATTTTAAGCCAATCACTATTAAAGGATGGAAAATATGCATTTTACTCAAAGGATAAATGCAGAGCTTGCACCGGATGTTATTACATTATTATCTTCTACCTTGATGATTTGCTAACACACACAAATTAAACTTGTGCCACTTAAGCATTCAAGACTTCGTCTTTTCCAGTAATGGGGTTGAATGATTGTTAAGGCTTTCATGTGGAGTGCGTCTCAGTCGCGGTGTGTATAATTTGTTTTATATCATTAAAGTAATGGACATTTTATCTTACAAAACGACGAGACACAGGTGTAATCCCTAATCTGTTTTCATTTCTCATGTTTGTTACGTGTGATGCGAGACCAACCACTGGTCCCCCCTGATGCTGTATAGAGACACAAGCATACCAGCAAAATAACAGAACAGAAAAGTTACTAATGTATTTATTTGCATTTACGTTGTTTTATCATAGAATATTAGGGAAGAAACACTGTCCTGTGATTCAGTCTTACTAAGCTGCTGAAGCAATCCAACTGTGTGAGCCGTGAACAAAGCAGATCTCTGGTAAAGTGAACAGCACCGCGTTTAATTGTAGTCCGCCGGCCGCCAGACCACCGGCTCCGAGGCCTGAAAGAGAGGCAGGTGGGAGGTCTGGCCATGCATGAGCAGGTGGAGCGACGGGCTGACTTCCAATTAAAAGCACAGAGGAGGGGGTTGAACTGAATAGAAAAGTCATTTGAAACAACAGTCCATCCACTATGCAAGCCTTTGTTGTAATTGGCCATTTGCCATCGATTTATTTTAGGATTACTTGTTTGATTAAATGTAAAAAAAAACACCTCATAAAGTTCATTCATCCAGTAAATTGTGGATTACAACCCAAGTAAAGAGAACAAAGACATGTTGCACATATCAAATTGGTGAGGAGAGTCTTCTAGTTCTAGTCTGGCTTAAATAATATTCAATAAAAAAATTAAATGGGCATCAAGTAATCTTCCATAACTGACTGATTCATCATTTTAGTTCTATTCTAATCCAAATAACAAAGTTAGAAACACCCATGAGGCACAGTGAACCTTTTTTTTGAACATTATTTTGGAGCACTGTTAATATAAGAGAAAGCAGAGGAGGGTAGGGGAGAGTAGAAACACAGATGTAGGAAATCCTATTCAGTCTTGCACGAGATGTTATCAAGTGAACATGTTGCTGTGAGGTGTGCTTGTGAATATTGTATTGCACTATTGCGTTCTTCCTCTGGACAATAGGAAGCTGAGGAGCATGCAGGGAGGCATCCTCTCGGGTTGCTTCCAGCAGGATGTATGTGGGACGAGTTGGGCCTGGAGCAGATGTGCTACCTGTGCAGCACGTACACAACTCTCTGTTTGTACCTTCCTGTACTTACCGAACTGTACGTACCGTCTCACATGAACACACGGTGATATCATTTACTCAATAATCCATGTTGTAATGACTGAACCATACAAGTGCAGATGGGACAAACACATCGAATGGTTCAGAAGCTCTCAACATCCAGAAAGCTAATGTTTGGACATTCCACCTTTTTACTTATGCCAAGCATCTAATCTAGATAACAGATAAGAAAGATAATTGCATAAACTGTATATAGAGAGCAGTGAAGAGCAATGCATCAAAACGGAGTGTGTGTGTGTGTGTGTGTGTGTGACCTACCCTCCTCTTCAGGCGATCTCTTTCCCTCAGTGTCAGTGTGTCAGCCTTGGCAATAACTGGGACTATGTTGACTTTGCTGTGTATGGCCTTCATAAACTCCACATCCAGAGGCTTTAAACTATCAAACAAATATATTACAAATGAAAAAGAAGATGGTGGACATGGATGAGAGACTGTTGGGAGTAAAATAAAGACTTTGTATTCCAATCAGACAACAGTTAGGCAACAATGCTCAGGTCGGGTAATTATAGAGCAGAAGACAGCGTTCGCTGAAACTCCTTCTAAGAGGAGCCCAACAAGGGAGATCAGCCACTATAAGCTACAAATTGGTTATGCTGGGACGTCCAAAAACAAAGAAGTCCTGCCTTGATGCTGGACCATGCATGTGTGCAGATGGATCAGTAAAAAGAAATCACTTCATTGGTTTACCCGTGCCCAAATGGAGATATGAAGTAGAAGCAGCAGTGCACCCTGTTGTCCACTATGTGTCTTCGGTTCAGCCCGCTCTCGTCATGGAGGTATCGCTCAAACTGATTGTCAGTGTACTGGATGATGGTCTTGAAGCTGGCGCCGGGGAACGAAACAGACAAAAGGCCTGGTAAAACACACCGATCACCCACAGCAACACAGTTTCACACAAATAACGACCTTGTTCTGTGGCAGGACTGAGAGATTAATAGTCACGCGTTTACTTCACAAAAATTACAATGCAAATCGTCTTAGAATGTAATCTCCATTTTTAAATTCATTTCTGATTAAAACCAACTTGAAACGATGCCGGTTTATCATCAAATCACCACCACAGTATACATTTGTTAAGCACTATGTGTATAGTTGTCAGTATAAGAAAGCAGGAACTTTTTAAAGACCTTGAGATTTCAATTCAAACATCATTAATCAAACTAGTGAGAAAGAGTCAATAATAATTTAAGAGAGGTTGAAAGTCAAGGTGAGGTTTTAGTGTCATTTCATTTGCTTTACGGCTTTGGCCTTTTTGGCCTTCTTTGAACGTACGTGCAGGTCCGGGAGTGAAGAAATACAGTTATATCAGGACAATCATTAAATTACTCTGTGGAGGGGGGAAAGGGTGATAACAATGACACCACTACCATGAAGATTCCACACACACCCGCCCACAGATGCAGTTTATAGACTTCCAGAAATAGGGAATGCAGAGGGAGGAGAGGTAGGAAATAGGGAGTTTAGGATGAAAAATGAGCAAGGGAGTTGAGGACAGGGGGAAGAATGAGAGCGCATACTGGACAGGAAACATGTTACAAGTTGTTATCACTCTCCCCTCTACAGTACATAAACACACCAGTCCTGGCTGTTGATGGCGTCGCCATATCCAGGGGTGTCGACCACAGTGAGACGAAGCTTTACTCCTCTTTCCTCGATCTCCACAGTCGATGCCTCAATCTGCACCGTCCTCTCAATCTTCTCTGCAGAGTAAATAATAATAATAATAATAATAATAATATTACAATTGATAACATTGAGGACCTAAAACTCCCGACTGAGCTCTGCGCTTGGAGAAGTCAATGACATGTTGCAGCCGCAGGATCAGAAAAGGCAGATTGAAAATGATGTTGTGTGTTTTTTCATCAAAAAAGGCTACGTGTTTCCTTATCCGTGCAAAGTGACCAGGGAAGGTCTGGATAATTGTTTTCAGGCAGAACAAGTCATAAAAAGGGCAGGGACATACTTTGAGACTGAGACATTCTCAGCATTCCTCTCAAATAATGCTCTGCAGGAGATATTGCAGCAGACATTTCTCTAATATTACAGTGTGCATGTTAGTGTGTGTGTGTGTGTGCTGGGGAGTATACCTGCAGCACCAGGAATGTAGCGTTCAGGGTAGAGATCAGTGAGAAACAGGCTGTTAATAAGTGTAGATTTCCCCAAACCAGACTCCCCTGGAAAACAAAGACGACAAGAAATAAAGCTCTGGTTCACAATTGATATTAAAAGAAAAGAGCGATGACTTACCCACAACCATCAGAGTAAATTCAAACCCTTTCTTCACTGATTTTCGGTGTACCTGGTTTGGCAGGTTGGCAAACCCGACGTAACCGGCAGCATCGGGGAACTGGGGAACACAGAGAGAACATTCAGGTGAGAAAGTGTGAATCACAATGACTCACATTAAAAGGAAAAGGTAATGGCACTGTTTTTCTCTGGTGTAATTTCCTGTTACTATTTACCCTATAAATATGCTCAGCAGCTTTTCACTAATTATTATATTTTATTGAAAGCCCAAGAGACAATAAAGCCGAGCCATGCGACACTTGCATTTAAACAGGATATCCTATGTGGATGCCTGTGCGAGTCTGCGCATGAGATTACAAGTACCAGTAGTTTAATCACCACTTATTACAATCCCCTGCTGCATAGTGAATCCATCATATTCTACTTCACAGGAAAAACGAGAATGTCTGCCGGCTACTCGCCTTGGCTTTCTCTCCAGATTGAGACATTGCTGCCGCCGACTGAAGTCTGGTGAACCTGAAGGAACAAAGAAAAAAAAAAAACAGGAAAACAATCAACAAAACATTCTCCACGCAACAAGGAACTACTAACATGGTGCCTTTTGCTATTAAGGAATTGTTATTATTTGACTTTTTTTCTGTTTCTATGGTTACAACTGAAACTAGAATGAATAAAAATGTAATTTTGTGGCATATGCTACTTGATTATGTGTGTTTTAGTTTTGAATATTGTACTTTTTTCTCATATACAGAATTAGTCATAAATCAGAGCTCCACTCCACTAGGTTTAAAAAACAAAACACATCATTTAAGATTGCCAATATTGCTGTAAAACTATCATGCACAATGATTTGCAACATTCCCAATGACAATGACCAAATCACCCAAGACATCGCAGCAGAAAACTGAAAGTGGAAATTAGTCGACAATCATAGCTAAGTATATTTAAACTGTGATTGTAACAACCATCCGGGTTGATGACAACATTGTTTTTCGACACTATCACACGGAAAGAGAACAGATTAAGCGCTTTGGGTATCGAGTTTGTTCCCAGACTCCCATTAAACTGTTCTAGTCTTTTATACCACAGCCATCTTCCCCACTCTGTGACCCTGAGCAGATAGAGCAACAAGCCCGCTTGATAAATGAGCTACATAATGACTGAGCAGGAAGAACCGGCTCCGTTTTATCACTGGCCCTTGACGATAAGCATTAGCAAGAGGCCTCCGTGTGCCGTCTGACGGAGACGCACCATGTAAAGCCGGCTAGGAGAACGAGGTAGCACGGGAGCATCAACTAACCTCTGCCGGCATGTGGCTAACACGCATTTGGAGACATTTGGAGGAACAATTTCACGCTGTAAAATCTATTAGGTGGTGGATTAGAGGTCTTCTGTACTGACGTGGAAGGGGGGGGGGGGGGGGGGGGGCATGTGTTAATGATGAAGTTATTTCACCAAGCCCACAGGGAAACAATGGCTGTTTATCCCCCTGGTTCCTGAAGCCTTTCCTTTAAAGGGCAGCTCAGCTGAGGTACAAGGGGAAACACGTGCCTCACCTCTGACCAGGCGATCTTTGACTGAAGGTAGAGGCGTGGTGGTCGGGTGGCGTTCACAGTATGAGGCTTGCATGTCAGAAGGCTAACTCGGGCTAGCAGATGGGTTCCGTGATGGACTGATGATTCATTGCTAAAGCTAGGAAACAGCTGGTCAACCCCGAGTCACAATACTAGTGTACCAGCGTGTTCTTTTTAGTTTCAGCCCTAAAATCCTTCCCAAAATATCAATTTAATGTATCAACCCTGCGTGTTACACACCCACACGGTCCACACCCTCAACAGGTTCTGTGGGAACCTGCGTTACTCCAGCAGCACATGAATTAAACTGTTCCAACAGTGTTCCGCAGTGGTAATATCACAAAGACAACAATGCCGGTCAGAGGCAGGAGGCCACGCTTTAATACTCTTAATAATGGCCATTTAATCGGCCAGGCAGCTGAGCTGCTGATACACACAATCAACAGGCTAGATGGCTGAGAGATTAAACAGTTTGGGCCAAAAGGGAGAAATGCCACCTTAGTAAAGCTGAGGTTCTTGGCATGTAGCGGCTTTACGGTTGAGTTATTGGCTGGAGTGAAGCCACACAGGGGCAGCAACGCTAGACCTGCTCACCTTCCTGAGGCAGTGTCGAGGGTCTGCACACCCACTCTCCAAGAATTTATACTTGTTGTTCTTCCTGGAAACACTGACAGTCATTTCTCACCATGGAGATCTGGTGAGCTCAGTGGTGCGACCACAAAAACATCCATTTTTCAGCAACGGAAGACCCCGAGCAATGGAGGATAATAATGGCTGCCGTATAAAAAGATACACACAAGACATGCACAGAAAA